>NW_027507764.1:555127396-555302396 GCF_037356315.1 Lithobates pipiens
AACATGGCAGCGGTGCAACTTTCTTTCATTGATTTCAGTGCAATTGGAAGGGAAAGGCCCTGTTGAGCCAACACCCAAGGTCGCTGGGTAAGTCATAAGAACACCTGGAGCCGTATCCTTTTGTGAATTTGAATTTTTATCAGAGACTCCAGTGTTTGTAATTATGGAGGCGCGAGATAGTTATTGTAGCCAACAGCACCCAACCAGTCTGCAAGTATAATTTTTCTCATTTCAGGCATAAATCAAAGCAGCGGATTGGCTGCCATGCACAACTATAAAGAAGCAATCAAAATGTATCCAATGAGGGGACATTTTTTTCAGAGTAAGGTGGAGAAGGGTGACAACCTCTATCAGGTTTTATTGCTAAATTTAGCAGAACCGGCATGCCTCAGCTAACGTAACAAAAGCTTCACGACTTGTCTTCTTAACTGAATCAATTTTATATTTTTAAGGACATATGACTCAGCAGTAGTGGGGATTGACAAGTCGCATCTGCGCAAAGCATTGGCTCGTGGCTCTCAAAGAGGGGAAGTTTATAAAATGTATTCCCCACAATGGGCATAGTGACTGCAGGTGGGAAGGTGTTTAAAGATTGAAAAAAAAAAAATTAGACAAGGTGTTTAATACACAAACACTTTCTGCTAGAAACACGCCATCCCATATGTTAAAATTTCATGGAATGAATGCAAGGTTTGAAGAACCAGAGTGTGCATGGGCCCTACAAATCTAAATTTTAGCCACAAGATGGCACTGTACTACAGACAAATGCAACCCTGCAGAGTATATACAATGAAACGGACATGAGCTACGCTACAGAACTACAGTAGGAAAACTCCCTCCCACTTACAAATAAAAATTGATTAGTATATATAGTATATAATTGCCACATAAGCCATTCTGTATTAAGTGCCGGTTCACACATGTGATAGGGGAACCAGTGCGATTCCAGAGCCAGTTCCCGCATCGCATACAACTCGCAGGAAGTTTACACTGCCGTATGTGAACCGCTGAGGGTGTCAATACAAAGTTAATGACACCCCCAGAGCGGTTCGCATATCGTAGTGCGCGAACTGCGAATTCAGACAGTAATCGGATCGCATGGGTGTTCACACGATTCTGGTGTGGACAAAAAAGGGTCCTCTACTATTTTGGTCCTGCACGAATGTGATGCAAATTCAGCCATACAATCTGTATAGCCAAATTCACATTGCACAGACATCGCATGTGATCGCAGCAGTGTGAACAGGCCGTGAATGCATTTCCACAGATACTATCGTTTTCTGAAATCATCAAAATTGAAGTCGTCACTTTCATGAAATAAGGAAGCGTTTTGTACATGCCCCAAAAATCCAATTTGGGTGCGTGTGATTGGCTAACTGCTGAGATAAACATCAAATTGCAGGCATTCCCTGCCACAGGAGACTCATTTTTGTTGCGGTTCTTCCATTGTAAAAGGATGCAGACACTGCAGCTTTTCTCATTACAACATTGAGATTGCACCAGGTGTTTCTTCTGAAGACAGGTTGTCCCACAAATCAATTTAAGAAATTATATATGAACATTTTGTAGAACAGAGATAGGGAAGGTGTGAAAAAAAGGCTGCTAAAGTCCTTGCATTTATATATATATATATATATATATATATATATATATATATATATATATAATATATATGCTAGGATTTTAGCAACCTTTTTCTCTTACCTTCCCTTTCTCCATTCTACAGATATCTATATCTTTCTTCTTTTTTTTTTTTTTTTTTTACTGGAGTTGCGTTTGTGCTTAAGATACAAAAAATGTAGGATACTGCATGTACAAGATCTGTATATATCTTGTCTATGGCTCATTCTCTGAATATATATATATATATATACATATACATACATATATACACACACACACAGTACATATATATATATATATATATATATATATATATATATATATATATATACAGTACATATGTACATGAACACTCAAATCACACAAGGTGGACACAAACTTGCTGGATTGTTCATGCTGCTGAAGTTCCTATAAACAAACTCCATAAGACATTGGGAGGGGAAGATGCACCTCTGGGAGAGACATGGGAAATACCTACCAGAATAATAACTGGGGGTTCAAAACCATTCAGTATTCAGGCCAAAGACAGCATGCTATTAAAACTGTTTCAGAGATCCAAAACAGTTTTCCGGATGGTGAATGCAAGGACATTAATTCATTCATTACACACAGGGGTCTGTGTAACAAGCAGGCAGATTCTTCTTATGTACATCTGTCAGTCTCTACAAAGACTAAATAATTCATAATGAAAGACTTCAAGGTGAACTCTAGGAATTTTGTAAAAAAAATACTCGATTCCCCCCGCCCCAATTCCAGGGGTTACCTGCTCATAAAGTGCTGGAAAACCTTTGTCGATCAGCGGCTGCAGCCAATCGAACGCAGCTGCTGATCAGTGTATTCCGGCAGAGTCCTGCTGTCAGAGGGGATTCCTCCATCCACCTCGCTTGTGTAGACGGAGGAATCTGTCTGTTTTTCATTCGGCATGCTGGCTCAAGGAAAAAAAAAAAAACACCCGTCAGCTTTAGCTTATCCTTTTTCTCCAGCAGGATTCCACCACTCCGACCGTTCCCTGAACCTCTTCCTTTTGGCACTCCATCCGGCAGTTATACTCTGATGTCATCACATACAGTGCAGGGCCAATAGACTTGCATTGTACATGAGGATGACGAGGGCTGCCCACAAGTTAGGAGTCAGAGAGAAAGGAGAGTTCTGAAAGAGTGCTAGAGTGAGGAATAAGGCAAGTATTAGAGATCATCTCTCTACCCCCAGACCTAATGAGCAGTCAACCACATGAAAATAGAAGGGAGGTTGAATGACTGCATGGGTATTTTTTTTTATTTATTTTTTTATTTTAATTCCCAGAGATAAGCTTTAAAGAGTAACTCCACTCACAATAAACAATTCATTCCCCTGTTTGGGCTTCTATGCACATCAGAACCACAGCAGGGGAAACACCTCTCACCAGTACAGGACAGGCGAACCATATTATTTTGGTTTGCCTTTTCCACATATTTTTTAATGCAGAATGCGCCAATGGCAGGGCATTTGTGTGTCTTGTACAATCTACTGGATTCTGCATAAGGAAATATATGGAGATCTCAGGCTGATCCCAGCATCAGTATTTTGCTGTGTGGTTAATATTCATGTGGGGGAGGAGATGGGCATACGTAATATGTTTTAGAGCACCAGGCCCTGCACTGCATATCAGCTGCTAAGGAAAGTGTGGAAATGAGGACCAGTTCTATTTAGGTTATTTCAATAAAGCATAATTTTTCCATTAGACCCAAGTTGGTCTTTAAATGTATGATACGTTTTAATATTCTGCACACTATAGTACAGGAGTTTACATACGAACACATGTAATACACTATATAGCCAAAAGCATGAGGACTCCTGGCCATAACGCCTATAAGGGCTGGTTAACATTTAATTACAAAACCATGGGCGTGGATATGGGGTGTTGCATGCAACCCCCCCACCGCCACCTTTGGGGCTATACCACCCTCCACCTTTGGGGCTATACCACCTTACAAGCTTCTAGTATGGTTTTCCACAAAATATTGAGTGTGTGTGTGTGTGTGTGAACTTTTACCCATTCAGCCAAAGCAGGATTTGCAAGGTCAAGCAATGATGTTGACTGAGAAGACCTGGCTCATAATTGGATTTATCCCAGAGGTGTTCAGTGAGGTTGAGGTCGGCGCTCAGTGCAGGCCACTCGAGTTCCTCCACACCAAAACTCACCAAACCATGTCTGCATGTTGCTGGCTTTCTAGAGGGGCACAGGTACACTGGATCAAAAGGACTTTCCAAAAGTATTATCATCAGGTTGGAAGTGGACAGGTGTCTAAAATGTCTTTGCATGCTGTACCATTAACACTATCCTTCACTGGAAGCACCTGAACTCAATCATTTCTCCACATACTTTTGGCCATATGGTGTACCTACTATTGGGTAAGGTAGCCATTACTGGTCTGTTGGGGGTCAGATAACATCAGTAATAAGACCTCATGAACACTGGCCATTTTTTCTGTTGCTCCTAGGGGCATCTGTCATTTTTTTCCCCTACCTCTATACACCCCAGCATGTTATCCTATGTGTCCAAGCACACATAAGGGTTTAGAGGCAGAAAGGAAAAAACCCACAGCCAGCACGTCCAGGAGCAGCAGAGTTTTGGCAGGAAAAAACCCTTGACATGCCTAAACGTGCATAAAATGCGCCTGAGCGCTAGCCACAATTAGCACTAGAGTGTAAACTCATTTTAAAAGGCTAGGAAAATAATTATTCTGCCCAATGAAATGAATGCCCAAGCACTTGACGTGTCTAAACACATTGCACGAGTTTACAAGCATCTAATGTTTTTATGCCAAAACTCTGCTGCCAGGAGGGAAGGAGTCTAGGTGAGACAGCAAACCATCCTGTGTGCATGAGGCCTACGAGACAGCAAACCGTCCTGTGTGCATGAGGCTTACGAGACAGCAAACTGTCCTGTGTGCATGAGGCCTACACGCTGCAAAATAGATGTCTGTCTTCGAGGACTAAAATAAGAATATTTCTTTTAAAAGAGCATGTGGGGGGTTTCTACTGGGCCTCAGTTGCTGTCTTGGACAAATGTTTTCCATATAGGTGGTGTAGACAAGGACTTACCTGCAGACGCTGGACTTGCGAGACATGGTGGTGCTGGGAGAAGATGGAGGGGTCTGATAAGACCAGTTATAGTCCGAGCCCTTCAAATCATGGATCACCTATTTAAAGAACAGAGATCAAAGAGAATGTCAGGCCTACAGGAGGAACACCATCTGTAGGCAACAGGTGGGTTAATGTAAGATTCTGAATATCATGGTGGTTGTGCTTCATGTACATCGTATTTATTACTAGATGGGTTTTATGCAATAATGTTGCTGTTTTTAAACATGATGAATACATTTTTGGATTGTTTTAACAGTTGTTATAGGTCTTCAAGTGCCTGAAAAAAAATCCCAACCAACACTAGATCTGTTTTCATTATACAGATAGGAATATGGAACTGCTTTATCAATCCGTGTGCACTGGTATTTTCAAAATTCGGAATAAATCAGTCTAAAATCAAGACCAGAAGCTAGACTTGTGCCTGAATACATTGTTGCGAAATGTTTTTACTTCTCATCCTTTCAGCCAGTCTTCATATTACCTCCCCACCTTACAAAACAACCATGACTTCACGTCTCATTCTCATCCTATATTTGAATAGTGAAGGAACAATAGCACATTGGTGGGATCAACTTTTCTGTTCTCTTTTCTCCAATCATTGAGTTCCCTTTGTTAGACAGACAGCACTACACATTGCAGCAGGATTAAGGCATACACAATTGAAACACACATCACTGTTGTCGGAGTTGCATTCTTCAGGGTAAGACTTGGGCATCAGAGATCACATGAGCTCACACAGTTGTAACTTATGCCCCATACACATGGTTGGAAATTCCGACGGGAAAAAGTCAGATCGGATTATGTTGTTGGAAAATCCGATCGTGTGTGGGCTCTATCAGACTTTTTCCGTCAGAATTTCCGATGGAAAAAGTTTGAGGGCTGGATCTAAAATTTTCCGACAACAAAATCCGATCAGACTTTTTCCAATCGTGTATAGAGAATTCCGATGCACAAAGTGCCACGCATGCTCAGAAAAAATTTTGGAGATGAAAGCTATTGGCTACTGGCCTCTACGTAGTCCTGTCGTACGCTTTGTACATCACCTTGTTCCGAACTATATGATTTTCCGACAACTTAGTGCGACCGTGTGTATGCAACACAAGTTTCGTGCAAAATCCATCAGAAAAATTTGACGGATTTTGTAGTCGGAATGTCCGACCGTGTGTATGGGGCATTAGTCAGATATTTGACAATTATTGACTATGTGGTCCAACATGTGTTTGAATGAAACCTCCACTTGCCATCTTGACACTGGAGACTATGGGGTTTATTTACTAAAGGCAAATCCACTGTGTACTACAAGTGCAATCAGAAGTGCAGTCACTGTAGATCTGAGGGGGACACGCAAGGGAAATAAAAAATAGCATTTCATGCTTGCACGTGATTGGATGATAAAAATTAGCAAAGCTTCCCCTCATTTCAGATATTCCCCTCAGATCTAGAGCAACTGCACTTCCAAGTGCACTTGTAGTGCACAATGGATCTGCCTTTAGTAAATCAACCCTTATGACTAGATTTTAAAGTTTACATATCGAAATTGCACCTTCTGACATCAGGGTTGACATTATTCCCTCTACTGACACTAGAAGTATATAATACAATAAAATCTGCATTTAGCTCTAATGTAGCCACATATTGCAAGGTAAAAAACTAAATAAAAAAAACACCAGCCTTATTTTTCTTTTAAATACAATTTTTAAAAGTATATATATAAAAAATATTTAAAGTTAAAATCAAAGTAGTATTTTTAATAATGGAGCTGTAGCTGACAGATACACTATTAAATAGAAGGCACTGTGGATGCACATTGCAGTCTGAAGGTGGCAGTGTTCATCTGGAAGATGAAGACTTTCATACCTGACAGCGAAGCCTTCAGTTTATATCTGATCACTATTTCAGGGCTGACACTGACCACATGATCAGGAAGAACTGTGATTGGCACCCGGGACTGAGAGCCAGCAGCCGCACAAAGTGTCAGCTTCAAGCTCTCAAAGGATTGGGGTATGTTTATTAGCTCGTCCTTGGTGGGGAATCCAGTTAGGAATTGGTTTGGACATGTTCCTGCTAGGATCTGAACCCACATGTTTGAGCCTGCCACCTGTACGGGGCCAATCATCTGCAATGGAGGCATTCCCAGGCCTGAATGTATACAAGGGCTGTGTATCTCATTGTGGTTTGATTTGTCCTTTCCGGTTCCCTGTTCTGTAGGCCATGGGACATGACTTATGACTCATAACCAGGATGGTCTGTTGACCCGTGTTAACTCATGATAATGCATCTTAAAAGGTCATTGACTTGTATAACCATATATATATATATATATATATATATATATATATATATATATATATTTCTATACAAATACATCATTTACTAACTACTCCCCCCCTCCCTCTTTTGATTGGTAAGCTGAACATATATGAGCTGTATACGCACCTAATAAAAGCAGACATTTTACGAATGTACAACCTGCCTCTCGTTTCATTTGGTGTCTCCAGATATCTGAGGGCCCTGTTGGTGTACCTATAGACGGGTGGTCGTCCAGAAGACCTACCATTTCATTTCACATATCAACTAGATTTTCTCCGAACTGCACCGGAAAGGAGATATCTGACCGTCCACAGGAATATGAATCACCTTTTCTTTCTCCACCGATAAATAAGACCTTATGGGTTCTGGAAACAATGCTATGAAAGTCCAGCAATGCTGATAATCTGGTTTTCCCTGTATATTGTACTGCATACAGAATGCCTGCCTTCTCTCTAAATCTTCAAAACAGACCAGTAACCACCTTTTACTCCTTCTGTAATGAAGCTCAACTTCTAAAGCGGTCATATTACAGCATATGATATACCTGGTCATCTCTTATACCAACCTGCTCACTGGCTGAAGGAAGTTTGTGGGGATCCATGGTGAGAGTCTTCAGGTCTTCAGATATTGTCTGTAAATGGGTGATCTCCCCCAGCATGGAGATTTCCTCTTCCTGTGGAAGGAGAGGACAGCATGTCAGCATCAGAATAAAGACAAGGTGTTACATATGAATCTAGATAGATGGATTTTAATCAGAGCAGGTCTATGCTCATTTGTTAGTCATTGTAAACCATTGTTTTAAAATAACAAACATGTCATACTCAACACCTGCTCTGTGTAATGGTTTTGCACAAAGCAACCCCAATCAGGTGCCCCACCAGCGCTCCTGTTTCCACCTCTCTATTGTTTACCCACAATAGGAAGCCGCTTCCTATGAGGGCACCTTTGCAGCCTTGATCCCAAGCCACACTGCCTGCTTCTATAGACATAGACAAGCAAGGCTTGGCCCCACTTTCTGCTACCTGGTCGCAGGATGTGATTGACATTAGTTCCCGCTGCTGCCTCTGAGCCAATGAGGAGGGAGAGGGCAGAGAGAGCAGGAACAGTCCTGGATCGGGTTTGGGCTCAGGTAAGTATGGGGGAACTGCACGCAGAAGGTTTTTTTTTACCTTAATGCGGAGAATGCATTAAGGTAAGAAAAACAAACAAAAAAAAAACCTACCTTTAGAACCACTTTTATGTAATCTACTGCATTAACAGTTTTGTTGGAATGAATAAAGATGAAACGTATCTTTTCTAGAGAAATGTTGCACTTGGCTCCTTTTGGTGCTGGTCAAGGCTGGGCATTTAATTACATGGCATTTGCTAAAGGGGAGGACTCAAGAATTCAAACTAAAATCTGTTCCTCCCTTTAACAAGGCCAATATGTCATCTAGCCAGCACTGGAGGGAGACCGAGCATCATTTCTTCCAACCCTTTGGTTATGCAGAGGATTATAAATACCAGGTAGTCTATTAAAGGGGAAGTATGGCCAAAGCTCTTTCAGCCATACTTCTCCAGTGGCTCCTAGGAGTTCTTTTATTTCTGCATTCTCATTACCCAGAATCAGCCAACAGCAGGCTAAAGCCATGACTGACGTCAGAGCAAATCCAGGCTCTGCAGGAATCCCAACAATAATGTCGGATCCACTCAGATGCCTGACCGGCAGCTGGCTCAACCTCTCTGTGCGTCACTGCGAGCCTGAGCCAGCCACTCTCCCGCCCCTCCATAGTCTGGCGCTCCCGCTCTGAGTGGAGAGCTGTGACTGATCTAAAAACGGAGCAATCAGTGGTCTTTGATTGTTCCGTTTTCTGTGTAGGAGTGAGGAGGGACACCCAACAAGAGAGCCTGGCTATGCCTGCCCTTCCTGCCCAACTCCTAAATTCATAGAAGCCATACTACAGCTTCTATGAATGAAATGTGATCTATAAATGGAGGTGGCAGACCTATCAATCATGTGCCCCTCCTCTATTTATAGGTCCAGTTTCATTCAGATGTTGTAGTGTATGGCTTCTTTGAATGGAGGAGATGGGTAGAAAGGGTGGGCATAGTCGGGCTCTCTTGATGAGTGCCTTTGATAGCTCTTCAGTTGTATTAACCCCTACTTCACCAGAAGATGACATCACTGTGGGTGGGATTGACATGGACAGAGGATAATTTTTACTAACAGAAGATACATCAGCACAAGAGACACATGCTATAGACTAAGTTATGTCCCTTGTGCTGATTTTTCTGTTTTTCTCTTTTTGCTACACTATAAAGACAGCTAAAGAAGACAAATGAATGCAGCTTGGGACTCATTAACACATCATATTATGTATTTTTATCACAAGCAGAGTAAATAACTGAATGTGAAAAGGTATCAGCATCTTCCAGCCCATGTGTAGCAGAGCTCGGATTGGGAGAAGGAGAAGGAGAAGCAGCACAAAGTCAGCCAGGTGTACTGTAGCGCTCATATGCCAACTATAAGCTATCTGAGCTAAGAGAGGAGAGAGCAGGGTGACGAAGAGAGGAGCTCATTAGTCTGCTGCTTCTCCTTTCACTGGCCAATCAGAGGCTGGGGGGGGGGGGGGATGTAGAAGACCTGCAAGTGTTGCAGAGAAAAATCAGGTCTCCTGCCCCGCTAGACAGCACTTTGTAACTCTTAGGACTGGATGGACAGAAATACAAACCGCTTCCATATACTGTAGGTATTTCATCTGTGTGTTTAGCCGTGTGCTTGGAGTTCAGATTGGAACCTCTCAGTAGAAAGGGATAAAAAGAAAAAAAAAAATCTCATCCAAAATAATATACAAGCCGGCACACTATTGTTTTATTCTATTCATTTTTAAAAAGGGTCATATGACAGAAGACATCTCCTCTCGGTTCTGCACTCATGAATGGAAGAAATAGAATTACATGGTGCCTGTGTACATAAATTCCAACATGAGGAGGACTTACGATGACAGGCCGCAGCATGGAGATAAAGGAGCAGAAGCGGCTGCGCTCTTCGATCAGGGCTTTCCTCACCGCCTGCTTCTCCGTTTCTTCCAGTAATAAGTATTTATCATTGACATCCTGCAAGGCGCTGTCCAGCTGGGGCTGAATGTCTCCTCTCCCTGCAAAAAAACAATTAAAGCTCTAAAGTCGGCCATAGATGATAGCTGCACTTAGAAGGGAAGGTGTGACTCAAACATCCAAAGATTTTATTTTATGAGATATTTCCATAAATGTGCCTGCTAGGTACACCAAGCGGTGCTTATGTCAATGGGGGGTGGGAGTGGTGGAGACAACAGGCAGCCCTATGGACAGCCTCATTTCAGAGAAAGCAACATCTTAACCATAACTTTAAAGCCTTGAGTATGCTTTTAAATGTCGACAGCTGCTGTCTTGTCAAGTACATGTTCTCATAATGCCTCCCAACTCCCGAGTGTGCATAACCTTTAAGGTAACAGTAGAAATGATTATGGTTATTGAAAGCTCACACTTCCCACTAAATTGCTAGACAAGGTCAGCCAGCTCCTAACCGCTGTACGATTTCTGTTTAAAAGGAAAATATCATATTTTTTAAAGTGTTTCTAAAAGGTAGAACTTTTTTTTTTACCCTAATGAATTGTATGCATTAGGGTAAAATAAATAAATAAAAACTTTCTGTATACCACAGAATCATCAGCAAGGCAACCCTAGGCAGGAGCCTGTGGTTTACATAGGGCCCAATTACAACCTTCACACGCTTATTCTTATTCAGGATTTAGATAGAACCAATAGTTTGCATAGTGCTTATGCAAACTGTGCTTATGCAAAGGGAGACAATACAGTTACAATAAAAAACAAGACAACACGGTTAGGGGGGCCCCGATCATGAGACTTTACCGTCTAAAAGGGAACGAGAAGTGATGCAAACAGGGGTAGGATAGGTTGGTTAGAAGAGACACGTTTTCAGGGAAAGCCTACAAACCTAAAAGGAGATAGAGTAGGAGATAGCTGGACTGATAAGGGTAGGGGGTTCCAGAGAATGGGAGAGGCTCTGGAGAAGACCTCAACAGGAGCATGGTAGGAGGTGATGAGGTAGCTAGAGAGTAGGAGGTCTTGTGAAGTGTGAAGCAGTTGATATTTTGAGGTGAACTTGGTGATGTAGCTGGGGGCAGAGTTGTTGATGGCTTTGTATGTTAAAATTTAGAATTTTATTCGTTGGACGATAGGAATCCAGTGGAGAGTGGCAGACACTGAGCATTTGGAAATATGTATAATTCCGGTAGCAGTTAGACTGAAGGGGGATAGCCCTCAATAGAGGTTGGCCAATGAGGAAGGGGTTGCAGTAGTCAAGGGGAAAGATAACGAGTGAACTTGTAGCTTGGTGGTGGTGTTGGTTAGGAAGGGGTGTATTTTGGAAATGTTACAGAGGTTAAGGTGGCAAATTCGGATAGAAATTTGATGTGGAGCTGAAAGGAGAGGTTGGAGTCTGGGGATATCCCAAATGGTCAAAGCTTCACCCTTGCCAGGCACTGCACAATGGAAGGTGCACGTGTATGCGGTTGGTATTAGATTGAGTGGGCCATTGCAGAACAGACCATGCAAATGGGTGGATTTGGGCCTATTGTAATTCATATTAATGTAATGTCTATCATAGAGGGGGGTTGTGGCAAATCTTTGGCCTTAATTGAACTCTGCACTGTATTTTCCCTTTAAAGCACACATTGCATCCCATAGTTTGAATCCTTGTCACTTAAGCTCCCTTCTCAAACATTATACAACTCAAACATGACAGATAAAGAGCGTCTGACACTTTCTAAATGTACTCTCCCAGAATGCTTTGCAAGTCTTTTCCCGTCACTCTATAAAATGAAAAATGGCAATCAGCTTGAAGGTGTAAATCCCTTAGGATCAATTATCCTAAGCTTCGATTGCCTTTTCAGAGGCTAAGCCAAGCTATTCCAATTTGCAAGAGGCTTCCTCTATGATATGTATCTTGCATCCGCAAGAGACAATTGGATGGATTAAAGATTGTGTAAAATTGGACATAGACAAGCACTGGAAGGATTTTTAATTGCTCATCGGGGTCTCTTATTTGATGTCCTGTAAATAGAAAACATTTTCTTCACATAGCTGAGTGGAATTGATCTTCTCAGAACTGAAGAGAACAGAGATACAATTCTGATCCTAGTAGAAGGCATATTCCTATACACAGCTGACATTCTAAATCCTGCTGAAGGACCTTGCAGGTGGTCTGCTGTAGTCCAAAAGCTGGCCACAGATGGCTCCGATTTCAGCTAAAATTCAAGCCGTGGATGGCCCTGAAGACACCACTTGACTCATCAAAATTGATTTAGAAACCAACTGAGCCAGGTGTAAAATTATTGGTTGAACACTGCATCAGATGCAGTCACTATTTGGCTATACCGTTATATTTATGAAGTCGCGGGTGCCATGGATACTTGAACACAATAGCCAGCAGCGAAGATTCCTTCCCCCATGCTGTTAGGGTGGATGGGGGAATAGATTTTCCTGTACGGGCTGAACAAGACCTGAACAAGAGCAATGGGATTGTGTAACATGGCTGGTTGGATGTTTCTTCCTTCCAGGTCCACCACTACCCTCCAATGTGTGCCTCTGCAATATCAATTAAGTTGTTTTATTGACCACACTGACTAGGTAACAGAACATTATTGCTGGAGATGTTTGCATACTGTACAAGACCCCTGGAAGCCAAGACACATGCTATCAGTTGAAAGAACCAAGGGACTCATGTTCAGGCAAAGCCAGCAGGCCTTCTGCAGCCAATGATCTCAATGGAACTTTAACTGTTCTTTCCCTTTTCGTGTGGTCTACCTAGGACCTCGGCATCATCAGTGCAACAAATACAATGTTATAATAAGCTGCAGGTCTTATGTCAATCACTCTACTGTCTTTCTCAGCTTTCATTTTATTATGGTGTGCAGGCATTGTGTTTGTCAACCTCATTTAAAATTAAGGTAAGGTAAATATGTCTTTAAAAACAAAAAAAATTACAACTGCACATACAATGGTAGGGGTGCAATGGATCAAAAAACTCACGGATCGGATCGTTCCTTGGAACAGAGTCACGGATCGGATCATTTTTCGGATCAGCAAATAATTGAATTTGCAAAAACCTGTGAAAATTCCACCACCATATAGTCCCCACTGTTATAGCCACAATCTCCCCCACTGTAGTACTGGTGGGGTTAAGGCAGCGTACTGGCGGGGTTAAGGCAGCGTACTGGCGGGGTTAAGGCAGCGTACCGGCAGGGTTATGGCAGCGTACCGGCAGGGTTATGGCAGCGTACCGGCAGGGTTATGGCAGCGTACCGGCAGGGTTATGGCAGCGTACCGGCAGGGTTATGGCAGCGTACCGGCAGGGTTATGGCAGCGTACCGGCAGGGTTATGGCAGCGTACCGGCAGGGTTATGGCAGCGTTCCCGGCAGGGTTATGGCAGCGTACCGGCAGGGTTATGGCAGAGTACCGGCAGGGTTATGGCAGAGTACCGGCAGGGTTATGGCAGAGTACCGGCAGGGTTATGGCAGAGTACCGGCAGGGTTATGGCAGAGTACCGGCAGGGTTATGGCAGAGTACCGGCAGGGTTATGGCAGAGTATCGGCAGGGTTATGGCAGAGTATCGGCAGGGTTATGGCAGAGTATCGGCAGGGTTATGGCAGAGTATCGGCAGGGTTATGGCAGAGTATCGGCAGGGTTATGGCAGAGTATCGGCAGGGTATGGAGGAATGGCTGTCACAGAGCAGCGCTGTGGGCACTACAGATCCAGCGAAACAACGCTGCTGACACCGATCTCTCCCCTTCACTGTACAGATCAGTACACAGAGGGGAGGGAGGAGGAAGGTCATGACATGACGCCGGTTTGTTTACAAGTGATCGCTCTGTCATTTGACACAGCAATCACACTGTAAACGGCCTGGGTGTAGAAATATGGGCGCCGCTTCGAAAGCTAGGCTGAAGCCATGGCCTTTCCTAAGGCCGAGGCCGCAAAGCGCTCCACGGCGCGTGCCGATCCGGGCGGGGTGACCCATTCGGATCACGGATCGGTGACAATCCGTTGCAACCCTATACAATGGATATAAAAAGTCTACACACCCCTGTTAAAATGGTTTCTGTGAGGTAAAAAAAAAAAAAAGCAAAGTAAAAATAACAAACTAAAAAATGTGGTTGCATAAGTGTGCACACCCTCTTATAACTGTAGCTGTGTTCAGAATTAAGCAATCACATTCAAACTGGTGTTAAATAGGAATCAGGACACACCTGCCATCATTTAAAGTGCCTTTGATTAACCCCAAATGAAGGTCAGCTGTTCTAGTAGGTCTTTCCTGACATTTTCTTAGTCGCAATCTACAGCAAAAGCCATGGTCCGCAGAGCTTCCAAAGCATCAGAGGAAACTCATTGTTAAAAGGTATCAGTCAGAAGAAGGGTACAAAAGAATTTGCAAGGCATTAGATATACCATAGAACACAGTGAAGAAAGTCATCAAGTGGAGAAAATATGGCACAACACGAACATTAACATTACTAACGTCCCTCCAAAATTGATGGAAAAAAAACGAGAAGAAAATTGGTCAGGGAGACTGCAAAGAGGCCTAAAGCAACATTAAAGGAGCTCCAGGAATATCTGGCAAGTATTGGCTGTGTGGTACATGTGACTTCAATCTCCCATATTCTTTACATGTCTGGGCTATAAGGCAGAGTGGCAAGATGGAAGCCTTTTCTTACGAAGAAAAACATCGAAGCCTGGCTAAAACATTTGGGAAAATGTGTTATAATCTGAAAAAAACCAAGGTTGAACTTTTTGGCCATAATTCCAAAAGAGATCTTTGATGCAAAAACAACACTGCACATCACCAAAAGAACACCATACCCACCGTGAAGCTTGGTGGTGGCAGCATCATTCTTTGGGGCTGTTTTTCTTCAGCTGGAACGGGGGCCTTAGTCAAGGTAGAGGGAATTATGAACAGTTCCAAATATCAGTCAATATTGGCACAAAACCTTCAGGCTTCTGCTAGAAAGTTGAACATGAAGAGGAACTTCATCTTTCAGCAAGACAAAGACCAAAAGCATACAACCAAATCAAAGGAATGGCTTCACCTGAAGAAGATTCAAGTTCTGGAATGACCCATCGAGAGCCCAAACCTGAATCCCATTGAAAATCTGTGGGGTGATCTGAAGAGGGCTGTGCACAGGAGATGCCCTCACACTCTGACAGATTGGGAGTGTTTTTGCAAAGAAGAGTGGACAAATATTGGCAAGTCATGATGTGCCATGCTGATAGACTCATACCTAAAAAGACAGAGTGCTGTAATGAAATCAAAAGGTACTTCGCCCCATTATCACATCTCCATGAGAAACAGCAGATGCCGTTGTGGGCCACCATTGATCTAGCGGACTCTCACACGATACCGCTGGCCTCCCCCCTTGGCTCTCCAGAACCCACATCCAGGTAACATCGGCCCATGTCTGGCCCACTCACTCCGGATGTGAGACTCGATTAAGTATTCCGCAAACCTGATTTCCCTGCATCTCCCATTACTCCGTCTTCTTCATTGCCCACCATTTCCCCCTGGCTGCGATAACCCGTTGCAATTCGTGTGGTGGCCCGAGAACGGCTTTGTGGATATTCACTCCATGTTTACCCCCACTAAGATTATCCCATTTGCATCCTTACAATCCTCCCATGACATCCCCCTTAGGGAGCACTACAGCTACATGCAAATCCGACACTTCCTTCAACAATTTATTAAATCTCGACCAACCCCCTACACATTAACCCCTTTTGAGAGCGTTTGCAGATCACGGCCCCAGTCCTCTGGTTTAATCTCTATATGGGGCAGGGTTGCCATTGCAACCCCTGATGTTACACATTAGTAGTTGGGGGTCTATGGTAAAAACATCTGAACTATGAGGTTTTAGTGCCAAACAAAGCAAATGTAAACAAGTCTTTACTGTCTTGAGCCCCCTATAAGCTTTCCTTTACACTAATGTGCTGCAATTTGGCTGCGTTGCAGAAGCAGTGCGAGTTAGCTGTGCTTTGCACATGATGTGTCCACTACTATTTTTGTAAGTTCTTGTTGATCTGTATATTCAATAAAATCCTTTGTACAAGAAATCAAAAGGTACTTCAACAAATTATGAGTTCATGGGTGTGCACACATTTTATGTTTACTTCCCTCCACCTAAACGATTTCAGTTTGTTGTGCTGAGTTGTACAGTTTATAGGTCACATTAAAAAGGTGGAAAAAGTCCTGAAATTTATTTACATCACAGAAAACTGAAATGTTAACGGGGTGTGTAGACTTTTTATATCCACTGTATATCAGTTAAAAAAAAGGCCTTACATTATATTTCAATCAATACATCCAAGAACGAATATATAGATTCTAAGACGGACTTGTGCAGGAAGTATATTGTTATACTGAAAATGTGTAATAAAGATTTCTATTCTTGTTTTTAGGGTTTAGATTTTTTAAAGGTTTTTTTTTTTTTGGGGAAAAAAATAAATAAAACCCAATAAATTGCAGAGCTAATATTGGCAGTTCTTTCAGACGCAGTCTGTTCAGATGGCGGCTTTGTGCAGTGTGAGAAGTGACAGCGGATCTCTTGTCATTAAATGCAGGCCATGGTTGCCATAGAAACTACAGAACCGCTTTAAAGAGCTATAGGGGAGGATAATGACTTACTATACTACTGTCTGTGAGAAGTCAGGCAAACATACAAATGCACTACTTTAACTTCACTGTCAGCCACCTCTGGGGTACAGTCAGCAGTATAGAGAGGCATCCCAGGACTTATTATAGGACATGAATCTGGAAGTAGAAAGGACTCTCCTCTGCTGGCAATCGAAGGATTATTTTTTTCATACAAGAAATTAGTGAAATAAACCTTAAAGCCCATCTGGAATTTGGCAATAAATATATTGCTTTCTGTGAAATGAAAGGAGATGCTTGCGGAGAAAATGATTAGTAAACTTCAGATGCAAACAGGGGCTCTTTACTGCCCCAGCCAGGCAGGATTCCCGTATCCATGGCAACCCTCGGCATTCATGGCAGGCAAATCAATACACCTTACTGGAGCCACAAGCATCAGCACCATAATCAAGAGGATTGCTGGCCATGCATGGTTAATCAAAAAGGTCCATTTAATTTTGGTTTCCTTTATTACTAAGGGGTTGACTTCCCAAATTTTGGGATGGAGCTCCATTCACCAAACAGGGAATTAAAAGTAGATAGTGGGTGAAATGAGGACAAGGGGTGAATAGTGGGACAGGGAGTGGAGCAATGACAGGGGACCGGGGGCCATGACAGGGGACCGGGGGCCATGACAGGGGACCGGGGGCCATGACAGGGGACCGGGGGCCATGACAGGGGACCGGGGGCCATGACAGGGGACCGGGGGCCATGACAGGGGACCATGACAGGGGACCGGGGACCATGACAGGGGACCGGGGGCCATGACAGGGGACCATGACAGGGGACCGGGGGCCATGACAGGGGACCGGGGGCCATGACAGGGGACCATGACAGGGGACCATGACAGGGGACCGGGGGCCATGACAGGGGACCATGACAGGGGACCGGGGGCCATGACAGGGGCCATGACAGGGGACCGGGGGCCATGACAGGGGCCATGACAGGGGACCGGGGGCCATGACAGGGGCCATGACAGGGGACCGGGGGCCATGACAGGGGACCGGGGGCCATGACAGGGGACCGGGGGCCATGACAGGGGACCGGGGGCCATGACAGGGGACCGGGGGCCATGACAGGGGACCGGGGGCCATGACAGGGGACCGGGGGCCATGACAGGGGACCGGGGGCCATGACAGGGGCCATGACAGGGGACCATGACAGGGGACCATGACAGGGGACCATGGGCCATGACAGGGGGCCGGGGGCCATGACAGGGGGCCGGGGGCCATTACAGGGGGCCGGGGGCCATTACAGGGGGCCGGGGGCCATGACAGGGGGCCGGGGGCCATGACAGGGGGCCGGGGGCCATGACAGGGGGCCGGGGGCCATGACAGGGGGCCGGGGGCCATGACAGGGGACCGGGGACAGGGGCCATGACAGGGGACCGGGGACAGGGGCCCAGTGGGCAATGACAGGGGTCCAGGAACAGGGAGTGGAGCAATGACAGGGGGCTAGGGACAGGGGGCCGGGGGGCAATGACAGGGGGCTAGGGGACAGGGCATTGTGACAGGGGGCAATGACAGGGGCCCAGGGGCAATACAGGGTGAAATGCAGACTGAAAATAGAAGGTGGACTGTGGCTGGTACATGGACAGGGAAGGTTTCAGGCCATTTTCCTAATCTGTATAAATTGTAAAAATTTGCAAAATAGAGTGTGTTTAGTTGTTTAAGTTAAGAGAGGCTGCACTGAACAGATGGGGTATACCATGAAGCATATGGATGTTTCATCAGCCCATCCATAAAGGTGCGCCAACTCATGCAACAGGGGAAGGTGTTCCAAAAGGGCAGGAGGGACCAATGGGCTTTCGTTATGAGTGTCAGATGATGAACCTGCACTGGTTATCCAAAGTAGTCAATCTGATACCTCCATCAGTGTTAAATCCCTACCCAACCACATACATATCAAAGCCTAGATCAGTGATGGTGAACCCCCTCTGTGGGCACGCAAGCAGAGCCATCATCTTTTCTCCTGTGCATAACAGAAGAAGCGTGCCTATTAAAAATATGCCGGTGCCCAGGCTACTGAATGAGGAATGGTTCCTGTATAGTTAACCTTTAGATGATCATTATGGTTTCCTCCACTTTGGGCAAAGACTCTCAGTTACAGAAATGGCAGGTAAACGTACCTTTCTTGGCCTTTTTCTGAAGTTTAAGAGTGTCTGATGACTTTTTCTTGATTTCTTGACGGGCCTTTTTGTATTCTGAAAGAACAAAGCAATTAATATTAGCAATACGCACAAACAGTCGGCAGGGTAACGTTCTTTAGCAGGAAATGTCCTGTACATGCATTCATATTCTAGAAACAGGAGTGTTAACTATAACGGACCTTATTTTTATTCTATATAATAGGTCGGGGGCCTTATCGACTAAATACAGGAATAATGTCAAGTGAAAAGTAACGAATTCCCCGTATTTTAATGTGCCTAAACACAAGTAAAAAATAAAAACACATCGGTAAAAAAACATTTTCATATTAAAACTGACACATTATAAAAACATACTGTATGTCGTCCGCTGCAATTTCAACAAAAAAAATATACAATGGGACAAACGTAATACAGAACAGGTGGATTAACAATGTTTCGCCCAAGGAAAGCTTCTTCAGGAGCCACTTCGTTGTTCACTCTTTAATATAGTGCAGACAAAAGTATTCATGCTAAAGGTAAAAGAAAAAAATAGAAAACCACCAGACTAGCAGCATTTGAGGAATGTGTCTCTACATGGCGCCATTGTGTGGTTTCTCTTCAGTGCATGATTTTGCCTTCTTACACATACACCCCCTTAAAGTGGTTGTAAAAGGCAAAAGGTTTATCTTAATGCATTCTATTCATTAAGATAAAAAGCATTCTGTGGGTGGTAGCAGCCCCAACACTTAACCAAGGTTCCTCTCTCTCCGGGTGATGTCCACGAGTGTCTCAGCCTTCCAAGATTCTCCATCCTGATTGGTTGAGACACAGCAGCGGTGCCATTGGCCGAGTCAGCTAACCAATCGGGAGAGAGGGGGTGAGGCCGGGGCTCCAGGTCTGAAAGGATACAGGGAGCTGTGACTCGGCTTGGGTGCCCCCATAGCAAGCTGCTTGCTGTGGGGGCACTGAACAGGAGGGAGGTGCCAGGAGCAAAGAAGAGGAACCCAAGAAGAGGGGGAACCCAAGAAGAGGGGGAACCAAGCTACTCTGTGCAAATCCACTGCAACAGAGGCGATTAGTATAACATGTTTGTTATTTTTATAGGAAAAAAAATGAGACTTTACAATCACTTTACAGTAGTACAGCCAAAGCTCGTTTGGTTGTACTTCTCCTGTGGATCACAAGAGTATAGTTCATTCTGCACTCCTGTGACCTGTTTTTAGCAGACAGCTGAAGCCCGCCCAGTCCAGGCTCGCTGAGCATATAAAGCTTTACATAAAAGGCAACACCAACCAATTTATTCTCTAGGGCTTCTGCTTTAAAAAATGATAAAATGTTTGGGCGTTCTGTGTAATTTTCTAGCAAAAAATACTGATTTTTTTACATGTGAAAAATAAAATAAAAATTTGGGCTTTATAGACACTTTAATGAGTTAAAGCAGAAGTGTACTTTTTGAAAAAAAATCCTCACTCACACCTCAAAAAAAAAAAAAAAAAAAAAAAAAAAAAAAAATCAATAGCATTCAAGTGGGCCCAGGAGGGATTTCAAACATTTTCTCCATCATTGGAAAGCTCCTTTAATGGCAGACCTTTTATTGATCTCCAGTGATTGCTACCTTTAGCATGGTCCTTGTCAAGCTGATTAGCAACCTTCTTCCATTCTTCAACTTGCTCTTGCAGTGGATTGATCAGACAGTCAATCAGAGCGCTGAGATGGAAAATAAACATAAAAAGTCATCAACATCATCATTTCCCAATAAGGAATGCTAAAAAAAACAAAAAACTGCATGATTAAACATACAAGCATGGGTAGGTGAATGTTTCCATAGCTTTATCTTTTGTCTCAGTACTTAGAAAATACTAAGTGAAATGTGCGTTCCAAAATCTAGTGATTGAGCTCTGCTGAAATCGTAGAGACGGACAGGAAGTCAGCAGAAAATAGAGATATGCTATGAACTGTACTTTAAATTTTTAAAGTGGTTGTAAAAGCTGAAGTTTCTTTACCTTCATGCATTCTATGCAGCCCCCCCCCCCCCCCCCCAATATATACCCGAGCCCGATCTCGATCCAGTGATGTGCGCAACAGCAAAGGCTCCCTCAGCTTGCTCCCTCCTCATTGGCTCAGAGGTAGCAGCAGCAGCCATTGGCTGCCGCTGCTGTTAATCACAGCCAGTGATGGCGGAGTGGGGGCAGGGCCTAGCCCCACTTTGTGCGTCTGATGGACACACAAAGTGAGGCTTGGGAGCCAAGATACGCGAGTGTCCCCACAGCAAGCGGCTTGCTATGGTGGGCACTTGACGGGGGTGGGGGGAGCCAAGAGCGCTGGCAGAGGACCCGAGAAGAAGAGGCGCTCGCTCCTTCTCCTCATCAAGTGCCCACCATAACTTGTTACCCAAAGGAAGCTCCTGCTCCTTTTTGGGCAACAAGCTTTGTGCTATTTATAGAAGTCCAGCCTGGGCTTGTTTGGCTGGGCTTCTACTATAGGTCACAGAAGTGCAATTTGTTTTGCACTTCTGTGACCCGTTCTCAGCAGAGAGCGGTCTGAAGTCCATTCTCTGCTGACGTCACAGGAATCAGTCCAGGCACCGCGTCATCCCGACAAAGTCTGGATCCGCCAGGTGCCTGGACTGATGCTCGTCTCAGCCTCTCCACACAAGAGACTGAGGCGCCGCTCCCTGCCCCTCCACAGCTCCAGTGAGCATGGAGGAGCAGAGAGGAGAGCTTCTGATTGACAGGCAGCAGCACTCCGCTCGGGGAGATGTGAGTACGGAGCCATAAGTGATGTTCGATCGCTTGGATCTCAGAGTAGAGACGCCGGGGGACCGATGCTGCATCCACCTAGGTAAGTATGAATGGGCAAAAAAAAAAAAACTATACTTTTCTTTCAAAAAGTGAATGACACACAAACACGCACGATGCATTTTTTTGCATTGCTTCCCGTTTGCAATCCCAAATTGTTAGAAGTGAGCGGAGCTCATGCTGTGGTTCACATGGAACTGCAGCAGGTGTCAATGTTAACGGCAGCCCAAAACGGTTCGCAGTGTGTGACACAATCGGATCACCTAGGAGTGCACACCCATGCGGTCCGATTCCAGTATGGGGGGGGGGGGGGAGGGTCCTGCTCCATTCTGGGTGTGGATGTGGTGCGACTTAAGCCATACAAATGAATGGCTCAAATTGCACCGCACAAACATTGCATGTGGTTTGAAAAGGAATGCGGTGAGAATCCCATCCGATTTAAATGCGGTTTCCCACACCGCATATATGTGAACCCAGTTTTAAAGTGGCTTGCTATGGTGGGCACTCTATGGACTGGGGGGGGGGGTTCGACCAGGAGCATTGGTAGGGGGGTCCCAAGAAGAAGAGGAGTTACTGGCTCCCCCCGCACAGTCGAGTGCCCACTATAACAAGCCACTTGCTTGGGGGACACTTGTGCATGCCCGCTCCAGAGCAGGTAAGTATACTATTGCTATTTTAACAAGGGTGGCACAGTGGTATAGTGGTTAGCACTCTCGCCTAGCAGTAAAAAGGGTCGCTAGTTCAAGTCTCAACCACGACACTACCTGCCTGGAGTTTGCATGTTCTCCCTGTGCCTGCGTGGGTTTCCTGTCACACTCCAAAGACATGCTGGTAGGTTAATTGGCTTCTGTCCAAAATTGGCCCTAGTATATGAATGGGGACCTTGGATTGTGGGCTCCTTGAGGGTAGGGACCAATGTTACAATGTACAAGGATAGGGACAATTGTAGACACGCACTCAGGTTGAACTGGATGGACTGGCGTCTTTATTCAACCTTACTAACTATGTAACAAAAGAAAAGACTTTACCATCACTTTATATTTGCAGGCTATGCTTCAAGGCTTGCAATGCTATGCAATGGATGTGCTTTAGTGCTTCACCTTCTAATACTGGCTTATGAGTCAGCTGACAAATTGTCAGGCTGGAGATGAAAGCTAGATGCCCTCCAGTCAGGAAAGGAGACTCTGTGTAACTTGGTGGAGCTGCTAATGCACATGCAGAGAAGCTCACAGTGTGCAGCATAATTAGAGTAAGCAATTCCAGTACCGAAAAGAAGATTTTATGTGCTGGAGTTCAGCTTTAAACAGGCAGGAGAGACCAGTAATTGCACTAAACCACTGGGAGCCCCATCTATTGGCAAATCTGTGAATCTCCACATTTATTACAACAATATAAGACACATATTAACCTTAAGGCTGGAAGACCCCCCCCCCCTTATTTTATGCGATACGGCACTGCGTCACTTTATCGGACTAAAATCCACGGTCGTGCGGCTCTGTACCCAAACAAAAGTTGATGTCCCTTTTTTCCCCAGAAATAGAGCTTTCTTTTGGTGGTATTTGATCACCTCTGCGGTTTTTATTTTTTGCGCTATAAAAAAAAAAAAAAGAGCAAGATTTTTGACCAAAAAAAAATATATTTTTTTTTTTTAAGTAAAAAAAAGATTTCTTCATCACATTATTCTTCTACATATTTTTGGTAAAAAAAATAAAAAAATTGCAATAAGCGTATATTGAGTGGTTTGCACAAAAGAGAGCATCCACAAAATAGGGGAGAGATTTATGGAATTTTTATTAGTATTTTTTTTTACTAGTAATGGTGGTGATCTGCGATTTTTAGCAGGAATGCGACATTACAGCGGACAGATCGGACACTTGACACTTTTTTTGGGACCAGTGACATTTATACAGCGATCAGAGCTAAAAATAGCCACTGATTACTGTGCAAACGTCACTGGCAGGGAAGGGGTTAACACTAGGGGGCAATCAAGGGGTTAAGTATTCCCTAGGGAGGTGTTTCTAACTGTGGGGGGGTTGGGACCGACTGGAGGAGAGAGATCGCTGTTCCTGATCACTTGGAACAGCAAATTTCTCTATTCCTCTGTCAGAACAGGGATCTGACTGTTTACATTGACAGATCCCTGGCTCTCTGTGGAGCAATCGTGGGTGGCTGGTGGACATCGTGGTCGCTGGCCACATGCATCAGCTCCCTCACGCGTGCCTGCAATAGCCGTTTACAGGGCCGGCGTACAGCTATGGCGATTTGCAGGAATGAGCCGACCCGCCGCAGGATAATGACGGCGGCTAGTCAGCAAGTGGTTAAAAGAGCAAGCTTGCAAAAATGTAAAAATGAAATACAAGTACTTCAAAGTGTATTTATTGCTTGGATCAGGTAAAAAGGGTTAAAACCCACGTCAGTTTCTTTATTGCTGTGTCCCGCTGGTGTAATGTCCTTGGCCCCGTTCGATTTGAAATCACAGGTGGAAATCGCCACGATTCTGCCTGCAAATCCAAATTGCACTGCAATGCTTATAAAATACAGCACGTGCGTTTGTGTGCCATTCATTTCTAATGGCACCAAAATGTGTCCCAGAGAGCCCCCTTTACATCAGGGTCCAGAGAGCCTCCCCTTTACATCAGGGTCCCCAGAGATACCCTCCTTACATCAGGGTCCCCAGAGAGACCCTCCTTACATTAGGGTCCCCAGAGAGCCCCTCCTTACATCAGGGTCCCCAGAGAGACCCTCCTTACATCAGGGTCCCCAGAGAGCCCCTCCTTACATCAGGGTCCCCAGAGAGCCCCTCCTTACATTAGGGTCCCCAGAGAGCCCCTCCTTACATTAGGGTCCCCAGAGAGCCCCTCCTTACATTAGGGTCCCCAGAGAGCCCCTCCTTACATTAGGGTCCCCAGAGAGCCCCTCCTTACATTAGGGTCCCCAGAGAGCCCCTCCTTACATTAGGGTCCCCAGAGAGCCCCTCCTTACATTAGGGTCCCCAGAGAGCCCCTCCTTACATTAGGGTCCCCAGAGAGCCCCTCCTTACATTAGGGTCCCCAGAGAGCCCCTCCTTACATTAGGGTCCCCAGAGAGCCCCTCCTTACATTAGGGTCCCCAGAGAGCCCCTCCTTACATTAGGGTCCCCAGAGAGCCCCTCCTTACATTAGGGTCCCCAGAGAGCCCCTCCTTACATCAGGGTCCCCAGAGAGCCCCTCCTTACATCAGGGTCCCCAGAGAGCCCCTCCTTACATCAGGGTCCCCAGAGAGCCCCTCCTTACATCAGGGTCCCCAGAGAGCCCCTCCTTACATCAGGGTCCCCAGAGAGCCCCTCCTTACATCAGGCACCCCAGAGAGCCCCTCCTTACATCAGGCACCCCAGAGAGCCCCTCCTTACATCAGGCACCCCAGAGAGCCCCTCCTTACATCAGGCTCCCCAGAGAGCCCCCCTTACCATCAGGCTCCCCAGAAAGCCCCCCCCCTTACATCAGGCTCCTCAGGCAGCCCCTCCTTACATAAAGGTCCCCAGACAGCTCCCCTTACATCAGGGTCCCCAGAAAGCCTCTCCTTACATCTGGGCCCCCAAAGGGCCTCCCCTTACATCAGTGTCGCCAGAGTGTCCCCCTCCCCTTCCAGACATTTTCCTGTACCTGGCTGGTCTCTGCTGTTTGTGCACCTCCAACCCCTAGCACATCTCTGGGGGGAGATTGGAGGTGGCAATTGGCAGATCTATGGTGCCCGTGGGATCTCCCTGGGGCTTGTAGTTCTCCTCCCGGGTATATACAGTGGAGAAGGGAAGGGGCCTCTGACCTAAGCATGTATCAGTAACAGAGTACAAGCAGAGTATTGTACCCTTAAGAGTGAAACTGATACATGACTGGGTCAGAGGCCCCTCCCCTCTCCACTGTGTACACTCGGGCGGAGAACTACAAGCCCCAAGGGAAATCCCCCGGGCACTATAGAGCTGGCGATCACCGCCTCCCATGCGGGTCTTGGGGCCCCTCCACAGTAGCAGAACGGCAGGGCCCAATGCGACTGCTGCCACCCCGAAAGCTCCGCCACTGTGTAAAACAGATCTCGTTTAACACATTGCAGTAGTAACCCACCAACACCTCCACACATGGGAAGGGATTGCTCCCCCCCCCCCCCCCCCCGTGATTAAACTCTTACCAGACAATGCTGGAAAATAGGCATCAACACCAATCTCGGATGTTCACTCTGAGTGGATTTCACCTAATAATTAATCGCAGTCCAGGGGATGGATCTCATGCCAATTGGCTCATTCCAAAGCAAAAGAAAAAAGTTCCACAGTGTAATTAATTTTAAAAAGTTTTATTAAATTTAAACACGCCCCCTTTTAGGAATTGCACTTACTCAAAACCTTTCATATCAGCATTACAATGGTGAGATCAGAATACATCCAGACAGGGGAAAAGAAAAAAGAAAAAAGAAAAAAAACACGACTTTACTGTTGTGGATTTAGTAACACTAATCACTTCCGGACTGCCCACCATCGTTATACATCGGCTGTTTGAAGGTGGATATCATTGTCATTGTTATGGCAGCAGCTAGCAGGCATAACCCCGGAATCCTCTTCTTCAGTGAGCGGTCTGGTTTAAGATAAAAGTGGTCTCTGTGGCGGATTCACCAAGAGATCACTTTTGTTGGCGGCAGGAGAGGGGCCCTCCCACCGCCGCTTACCAGATCAGTCAGCAGCAGCGGAGGTGATCGAGTCCTTCTTGTGGCCTGACATGGAGATGAGTAAGGGGAAGATCCCCCCCCCCCCCCCCCCGTCTCCATATCATTGCAGGGCAGAAGCAACGTCAAAATGTCACTTCCACCCATAGCTCTTAAAGGGCCATTTTTTTAAATGATACTTTTTTTTATTGCATTTTAGTGTAAAAATTAGATCTGAGGTCTTTTTGACTCCAAATCTCATATTTAAGAGGACCTGTTATGCTTTTTTTTTTTCTATTATAAGGGATGTTTACATTCCTTGTAATATGAATAAAAGTGACTTTTTTTTTTTTTTTTTTACACTGTTTAAAAAAAAAAAAGTGTGTAAAATAAATAGGAAAAAAAATATAAATCATTTTTAAACGCGCCCTGTCCCGACGAGTTCGTGTGCAGAAGCGCACTCATACTTGAGCAACGCCCGCATATGAAAATGGTATTTAAACCACACATGTGAGGTATTGCCGCGATGGGTAGAGCGAGAGCAATAATTCTAGCCCTAGACCTCCTCTGTAACTTAAAACATGCAACCTGTAGAATTTTTTTAAACATCGCCTATGGAGATTTTTAAGGGTAAAAGTTTGTCGCCATTCCATGAGCGGGCGCAATTTTGATGCATGACATGTTGGGTATCACTTTACTCGGCATAACATTACCTTTCACAATCGAAAAAAAAAAAAATGGGCTAACTTTACTGTTGTCTTATTTTTTAATTCAAAAAAGTGTATTTTTCCCCAATAAAGTGTGCTTGTAAGACCGCTGCGCAAATACGGTGTGACAGAAAGTATTGCAACGACCGCAATTTTATTCTCTAGGGTGTTAGAATTTTTTTTTTAGAATGTTTGGGGGTTCTAAGTAATTTTCTAGCCAAAACAAAATGTTGGCTAGATTCACCAAATCTCAGAAAGAGGCTCGGACCTTAAGTGGTTAAATCGTGTTTTTGATTTGTGGTGCTCTGATATAGTGAAGAGCAGCTTTAAAATGTTGGATCGCTATGTGTTACCTTCGCTTTCTGTTCTGGTAACAATGGCTACCAAGGCAGATGGAGAAGGTTAATTTACTTAGCTGGGACACTGACAGCAATAACACCTGACAGGGGTTCTAACCCCTCATTACTCTTTCCAAAAACGAAGAACAGAAAATAATCAAAATTAATGAATGCATTTCCAGACCTGGAAAACTGCCTCAGCTTGGACTCTATGCTGCGATGTCTCATACACATCCGGGTCAAAGCAGAACCAACTTCTCTTGTTGCTCCTGAAAGACACAAAAAGTTTTAGAGTGAAATACAAAACTATACAAGGTTTTCACTTACATGTGACTTAAAGCCCAACTCTACCCAAAACCGCTGTCGGCTTTGCATGCTTTTACACTTTGTCATCACCACTCTCTTGAAGATGCTGGGAGTGAGATCCTCTCATTAGAAGTTCCAGTTCTACCAGACCACAATGGTCATCACAGAGCCAGATGATGGCATAAGTGACATCATCATTGTGGGAGGGGCAAAGGCACACAACTAAACCATGCAACATATAAACATCATAGCTAAACCCAAGAACAAAATGGAACATATTGCAGATTACAGTCCTTAAAATGTGTTGGCTGCATTTGTTTTATTTTCTCCAAGCTAAGAACATAACATTTTCAGCAAGTACAGGAACAGTTGAGTACTGTCTGTGATACTTTTTAGATTTGCACCAACATCCACATTTTCAGGACAAGCTTTCAGGGTTGTTCACCCATCTTCAAGGTCCAAGCAATACTGCACAACCCAAAAGCTTGTCCTGAAAATGTGGATGTTAGTGCAAAGTAAAAAAAAATATATATACACGGATGGCACTCCACAATCACCTCCCAGCAAATACAGAAAAATACCAGTTTGATCCAGCAAGAAATGCTGTTTCCTAGTCACTTCTTGTGCACCGAAGAATATCTTCCTCCTTAGCTATCTTCTGTAATCTAAGAATTACCCCGCCCACCATGTAATAGACAAAAAGGCACAGACATGTCTGGAGTCCATATCAGAGGGCAGCCTGGCGTGACAACCATGGCTCCCTCCATGGATACAGTGCAGGAGTAACGTAGCCACCTAGTGGCAAGAAGTAAGTTATTTGAGGAAACTTGAAAAAGAAATGCAACCATGACACCAATGATTAGCAAGATGCACTATATGGAATTTTTGGTTTGGATACACTTTAAGGAGGGCGGGCCATCATGAGAAGCCAATCAGATTTCACTGCACACAGCTGTCAATCCAACACTGCAAGCTTGCTCAGATAACAGTCATCTTATATCTATAGGAAGCTTTAAAGAGGACCTCTACTCCTAAAATAGAGAATGTATTCAATTCAGATTCCTGATATGTGCCTTCTGTACCATGTACTTGTATGCGAAAGTCTCCTGTTCTCTTTGTATTGCTTCTTTTGTGTGAAATTCCTGGTGATCCTTCCAGTCCCTCTGCTTTCCTATTAACCATTTGCCTACGGGGCACATTTTTCTGCTTTCAGAGCTGTCACATGTTGAATGACAATTGCGTGGTCATGCTACACTGTAACCAGATGACATTTTTATCATTTTCTTCACATAAAGAGAGCTTTCTTCTGGTGGTATTTAATCACTGCTGGGTTTTTTTTTTTTTTTTTGTAAAAAATTAAAGACCAAAAAAGTGAAAAGAAATAAAAAAAAATATATAAATTTGTTGTCTGTCAGTAAATTTTGTAATTAAGTAATTTTTATCCTTCACTGATGTGCGCTGATGAGGCGGCACTGATAGGCTGAACTGGGGGGCATTGATGAGGTGGCACTGATGAGGAGGAACTAATACGCCACGTATATGGGCACCGATGAGCACTGTTAGGTGGCACTGATAGGCAGCGCAGATAGGCGGTACTGATGGGCATTAATGGACAGCAGTGATGGGCATTGGTGGGCAGAACTGATAGGTGGGACTGATAGCCAGCACGGACTGGCATCGCTAATGGGCATTAATGGACAGCAGTGATGGGCATTGATGGGCAGAACTGATAGCCAGCACGGACTGGCATCACTAATGGGCACTGATTGGTGGCACTTGTGGGCTTTGGTAGGCACAGATTGCTGGCAGTGGTGGGCACTCATCACTGGCACCGATTTGTGGCACTATTGTAATTAGGGCACTTATGATCAGTGCCCTGATTACATGTGTCGATGTCTCCTGTGAGGAGAAGCCGCTGATCGTCTCTCCTCGCCACACACTGTTAGTGTGAGGCGAAGAGCACGCGATTACCGGCATCTCTATGTTTACATGTGACCGTCTGTGATTGGACACAAGCTGATCACATGGTTAAAGAGCCGCGGACGCGGCTGTTTATAGAGATCGGGGTCGGACCATGTCCTGGCAACACGGTGCAGCCGCGATCGCCATGCTGCAGGCACGTGAGAGCGGCCATTCTGGGATGCCATCATGATGGCATCCCAGAACGAGAGCCGCACCACCCTGCCATCATTTGATGGTGGGCGGGCGGCAACTAGTTAAAACTGACCACAATAAGCAGGAAAACAGTGTGGTCAGTGTTCTAGCTGTGCTGGGAGCTAATCTATTGATCAGGCTTGTGCTGCCCCACTGCACAGCCATTCACTGTGAAGATCACTGTGTGACTCTTTATCCTACCCTTCTTATTCAGCTGAGAATAGATTATGTGATCACTTATTTAGTTGGATTATTAAAACATCTCCGTAGAAGTCTTCTCCAATGACACAAAGAATAACATTTCAAAACACAGGAGGTTTTTAACATTCCTGACATTTTCTTTTTTTTGGAGGGGCAGAGCAATTAAAATTCTCCTTGTACTACTGCACACAAACACAAGGAGGCACTGTTGCATCATCCAAAAACACACCAAATGTCAATGCATGTTCGATGTATCCAATCGCATCATTAGAAGTAGAAGGCTGCACTGTCAGAGGATTGTTATTGTGATTATAATGTAATATGCCACCGAAACCGCTGAAATCGCATGATAGAAAATGATTTGTGACATGTAAGGATAGGTTGTTATGATGGGTTATAATATTGTGTCCAAGCCCAGGGCAGAGAGCTTTGCCCATCATGAGACAATCTGCAGCAGTGTCTTGCATAATTCGGAGTGCTTCAGGCAAACACTGATTTTTTTGTGTGTATATTTAGGGTTTTAATAACATTTATCTTATATTATTGTTTATTTATTTGTAGATTTACTTCAACATAGCTAAGAGAATTCTAAAACCAGTGTGCCATCAATGTGGGTTATAAACCTTTATGGATATCCACCATCAGGAGCCACTGGGGAGACCTGAGGACAGGTTTGGGATATCTAGGTATAGTCCAGCTGAATGCTATAGGTCGGGGGTCCCCAAACTCAGTACATGGGGTACATTTTATATTCTACTGATATTTGTGGGCTGAAATATATTGCTTTTATAGAGTCCCCTCCTTTCATCCAGGAATGACCATCAGGGTCCCCCCTCACATTAAGCAATGCCTATTAGAGATCCCCCCTTAAATCCAGAAGCGTTTGTCAGCATGCCCCCTTATATTCTGCGATTCCCTTTATATTTAAGAAAGCCTTTAACAGGCTTCCCTTGCAGTCAGGGTTGCTCAGAGTCACCCTTTAGAGACAGGAGTGCCTGTCAGAGCCCCCCTTAACATTCAGGAATGCCCATCAAAGGCCACCCTTATATTCAGGATTGCCCATTAAAGTCTCCCCTCAAATCCAGCAGAGTCCCACCTTACACCCAAGCAGCTCCCCCCCCACGCCCTCCTTACACCTAGGAATGCCCATCAGAGCCCCCCTTTTATCAAGGATTGCCCATTAGGAGTTCGTCCTTACATGAAGGAATGCCTATCAGGGTCCTCCCTTACATCCAAGAGTTCTCAGCAGAGCCCCCCACCCTTATACCCAGAAGTACCAAGCAAATCCCCCTTACATCAGGGAGTGCTACTGAATGTAAGAGAGGGGACCCTGGGTGTAGGAAGGACACTTAATGGGCAATCCTAAGTGTAAGGGAGGACTTTGTGCACCCAGGATATTCCCCCTACCATGAAGGAGTTCTCAGGAGAGCCCCTCCTCTCCCACTTTGATCCAGGAGCACCCAGCAGAGTCCCCTCATACATCAAGGGATGCTCAAAGAGTCTCTTTTCCACCCAGGAGTGCCCACCAAAGGCCACCCTTTTATTTAGGATTGCCCATTAGAGCCCCCACTCACATGCAGCAGAGTCCCTGCTTACACCCAGGATGATCCCTCCCTCTTATACCTAGGAATGCCCCCCCTCCCTTATACCCAAGGTTGCCCATTAAGAGTTCCCCTTACATCCAGGAATGCCTATCAAAGTCCTCCCTCACACCTAGGATTGCCCATTAGGAATCCCTCCTACATCCAGGAATGCCTGTCAGCGTCCTACCTTACATTCAGAAGAACCCAGCAGAGTCCCTCCTTACATCAGGGAGTGTTCAGCAGAATCCCCCCTTACACCCTACCAAGGAGAGACTCTGATAAGCATTACTTGATGTAGGAGGGACTCTTAATGGGCAATCCTAAGTGTAAAGGGGTGGGGGGGGGGGCTGCTTGGTGCTCTTGGGTGTAACAGGAGACTCTCAGACATTCCTGGATGTTGGAGGGACTCATCATGGGCAATCCTAAGTGTAAGGGAGGACTCTGTGCACCCAGAATATTCCTCCTACCATGAAGGAGTGCTCAGCAGAGCCCCTCCTCTCCTCCTTAAATCCAGAAGCATCCAGCAGGGTTCCCCCATACATCCAGGAAATCCCAAAAGGATTCCACTTACATCTAGGAGTCCCCAGCAAAGTGCCCAGCAAAGTCCTCCCTAACATCCGAATATCAGAATCCCCCATCATACCCTAGAGCAGAGCCCCCCACCCCCTCTCCTTTCATTTGGGAGCCCCCCACCTTACACCCATGAGTTCTCTCCTGCATTGACTGACAGCCATCACCTACTGTCTGAGGGCCTCTGTTCATCTCTATGATGTGCGCAGGTAACCCAACCTCTGTGCAGTTCCTCAGAATGGCAGCCTTGTGCTTTTGTGACCCACAAATCTGCAGATTTGCCGTAAACTCCATTCATCATCGGGATGAATGGCGGCCAGAGACAGCTGCTAACTGCTGTCATAGGAGGGAACTTGGTCAGGGAATCCTACAGATGTGTGACAGCTGGACAATAATTGCCGGATAGTCTATATGAGAACTAATTAATTAGAAAACAAAGAAACTAAATAGTCTTATGCTAAGAAAACCAAGTCCATCAATATTTGGGTAATTTTGTGTTGGGGGTCTCTGCGGCTCACCCCCAACCTTGTACCCCCCCCCCAGCTCATTCCTCCGCTCGGCATCATGTACGCTCAGTGATGACAGCATTACAGCGGACTGTGTCTACAAAGTGCTGAACAATGTCATTCTGTTCACTGGGAACATTCTACCCAGCCAGGATTCCAGGAAAACAAAAACTGCTCTTTGCACAGGTGCGACCTGCTTATATAAGCTTCCATCTTTCTCATGAAAGCAACTTGGCAAACGTGTCGTAACTCAACAAAACCGTTCCCTCCAGGTGAACTATATACACTTATATAACCTTACCTGCATCTGTCCTGTAGATACTGATATAAACATTGTCATGGTTCTTCCTGAATGCCACTTAGGCTTGGTCCTATCACACTACTGCATGGCGGGAACGCACACAAAACGGCGCTCAATTCCCCAACTCTTCACACAGGAACAGAGCAGTCAGCTGGAGGTCCCTCCCCTGTCATTTTTTTTCTCTTGGCGTCAAGAAAACTTGTCAGAAGAAGTGACTCATGCTGATAGCCAAGGAAGGAAGCAGCAGACAGAAATTACACTTAGTGCTCTTAATTGACACAAGTACACACTATAGAGGTATATGCTTTGCTCATATTTCATGTCCGAGGTTTACAACCACTTTAATGCACAGTGTCCAAAGCCTGAAGGGTGCACTATACCCCATTGGGAGAGCAGAGAAGGATTTTACAGTGAGAAAAATCCTATTATTTTCCAATATAATACTTTTTGTAAAACACGTGTACGATACTGAGGCTTGTCATGCGCTGTGTCCGCCAATAAATGAAAGACATGAGGCTTTATAGGTGGGAATGCCTACAAATTGTGCTCAAACACTGCACAGCCTTCTGGCAAAAGCAGTGAGGCAATCCAATAGGCAGAAGAACGGAAATCCTGTGAATTCCTGCAATGAGTACTGTAGCCCTGGCCGCAAGGGGCAGTTGCCTTGGCTGCAAGGGAGATCACTTTTAATTTGTGGATAACATATATAAAGAAGGGTTAAAATGAGTTCAAGGGAGGGGATGCCCTGGCGGCAAGGGAGGGGATGCCCTGGCGGCAAGGGAGGGGATGCCCTGGCGGCAAGGGAGCGGATGCCCTGGCGGCAAGGGAGCGGATGCCCTGGCGGCAAGGGAGCGGATGCCCTGGCGGCAAGGGAGCGGATGCCCTGGCGGCAAGGGAGCGGATGCCCTGGCGGCAAGGGAGCGGATGCCCTGGCGGCAAGGGAGCGGATGCCCTGGCGGCAAGGGAGCGGATGCCCTGGCGGCAAGGGAGCGGATGCCCTGGCGGCAAGGGAGCGGATGCCCTGGCGGCAAGGGAGCGGATGCCCTGGCGGCAAGGGAGCAGATGCCCTGGCGGCAAGGGAGCAGATGCCCTGGCGGCAAGGGAGCAGATGCCCTGGCGGCAAGGGAGCAGATGCCCTGGCGGCAAGGGAGCAGATGCCCTGGCGGCAAGGGAGCAGATGCCCTGGCGGCAAGGGAGCAGATGCCCTGGCGGCAAGGGAGCAGATGCCCTGGCGGCAAGGGAGCAGATGCCCTGGCGGCAAGGGAGCAGATGCCCTGGCGGCAAGGGAGCAGATGCCCTGGCGGCAAGGGAGCAGATGCCCTGGCGGCAAGGGAGCAGATGCCCTGGCGGCAAGGGAGCAGATGCCCTGGCGGCAAGGGAGCAGATGCCCTGGCGGCAAGGGAGCAGATGCCCTGGCGGCAAGGGAGGAGATGCCCTGGCGGCAAGGGAGATGATTTTACATTTTTGGATAACTAATATAAAAAAGGGTTAAAATCAGTTCAAAACCAAGTTCAGAAAAGTTTGCAGTGAACTGAAAATATTTTAAAGTCATGAGAAGTGAAGTTTGTGCCGCCGCCCATATGGTGAAGTTGACAATTACAGGCCTCTCTGTATAATGAAATAGACTGACCACAAAAGAGAGAATTGCTCTGGTTTCTCCAAATGACAGGTGGGCAGAGGCGTTCTATAAAAAGTCATGGGACGAAGGAATCTGGAAATTACAGGGCCTGTGGCGGAGCTGCCTTGGCGGAGAGTGCAGCGACATGCCAGGGTGGTGGGGTCAGCCTAGGGCTCCTCTCTAGCTGTGACAGGCGAATTTAACAGAGATTACGAAATTAAACTAACGAGGATGGAATGTTTAACAAATGCCGTGCTAAAACTGGGCAGCGAGCAGGCAGATATTTTGACAGAATTTGTCACACTCCAGCTGCTGTAGTTACCAAAAGAGATATTAATCTCCTACCTTGTAACAGCCCCCGAGTCCTCTGTAATATCAACACTGGCAGTGCGACGCACGCTGTAGGTGGCCTGATTAAAAAGCACAACGCTCTTGATTTACTTAGGAGAAGATTATGTTCTATATACAAATTTTTTTTGTAAACCAGAATAAATGTTTCTTTGTTCATCTCCTATTATAATTCGCAGGACCACCAGGAGTCCAAGTTGTCATATACATACCATCCAATAACATTTACAATAATGATACAAATAACGTGCAAAAGTTTCCATACCTTAGCTGAACCGCATTTATATTTGCTATCCAAGTTATTGTTCATGAGTATCTTTTTTTATTTTTTATTTGACCTATGTGTTAAAGGTTGTAGCTATTAGATCTCAATAGTTCCTACAGATTTTTAACTATATCCGAAGCCCAATTTATCGTCTTTTTAGTTCGGAATAAAGTATTAAATGGTTAGATAACCCACAGAGTTTTCTTTTGGCTCTTTTTGTGACTTTGTAGAATTTTCTCCTTACTTTCTGTCCCAGAGACAGAACAGGTGGTGACGAAATCTGTTATTGGAATCGGTTTCCCTTGTTAGATGGATGTATAATGATGAATCGTTAGATTACAATCATTCTGCTAGGTGGGCCATTTCCTTAGCATACCTCTGCAGACAGGTGCAGTCTATTTTCTACACTACAGATGGCGCTCATCTGTAGCGGTAATGCAGGTGGCGCAGGGAATTGAGAGGAGCCCCATTCCTCTATAATCTCCTCAGTCACAGAGAGGCAGCATCCGATTGGATCAGGCACAGTCTATTTAAGACCATGGCTCATGGGTTTGTGTGTGGATAGAGTAGGGGTAGGTAAATTTTCTGTCAGGGTCAGGTTCCAGACGAGAAGGGAAAGTGCAGGGACACGCCACACTACCAGCAAACCTCAGTTGGGTACGAACAAGCCAGGTTGCATTCCGCCCCTCGAGACAGATGCTGTCGGCACACCTGGCACCTACTGCTACTACTCATTGCTGAATAACCTATGAGTGCGCCTAGTCGGGTTGTATTACTGCTAGGCTTGTTGTGCATTACAAAACTTCAATTTCAATACACTTCTGTCTTCTGCAACTGAACTCTGAGTGTTTACTGCCACAGCACCTACCTGCACCTCTCTGTCCTTTATGGTAAGAATTCATTAATATAAGCTTATTAGTTTTAACAGGGGTAGCAAACAAACTGGCTATGCAGCTCTGGTTAGCGTTCTGAAAAGGTAGCTACCCAGTTATTTGTGCTGTGCTATTTTTGGAGGGCAAAAAATAAAACCATACAATGGGTCTTTGGAGCCGAGAACATCCGGCCTTCACCATCTCAAAAATTGGTGTTCTCCCACACAATGCTGAGATCTGGCCCTCACCTTCACCATCTCAAAAATTGGTGTTCTTCCACACAAAAAGCCCAACAATGGGCCCTTGATGTGGAAAACATCTGGCCCTCACATTTAACCTAATTCAAACACTGGCCTTTCTACAAACAGAACCCTACAATGGGTCTTTGAAGCTGACAAGCCTGGCGTTTACATTCACCAGATTCAAAAATTGGTGTTTGCCCATCTCCATGTCACATTCACATGACTGAAAGATTGGTCTTCCCATACACAAAACCCTACAACAGGCCCTTAAAGCTGAGAACATCTTGCCCTCACCTTCACCTTCACCTGATTCATTTTTTCCCATGCACAAAACCCTACAATAAGGGCCAGTTCACACAGGGGGCGATGCGAGGCGACACCGACTTGCCTCGCCGCGACCTGCCGCGACCTCAGCGGCGACTTGCAAATGACTTCTGTATAGAAGTCAATGCAAGCCGCCCCGAGGTCGCCCAAAAGTAGTACAGGAACCTTTTTTCTGAGTCGGAGCGACTCCAGTCGCTCCTCTCAGAACGGTTCCATTGTACAGAACGGGGGCGACTTGTCAGGTCGCGGCAAGGCAAGTCGTGTCGCCTCGCATCGCCCCCTGTGTGAACCGGCCCTAAGGGTCCGTTCACACAGGGGCAACACGACTTTGAGCGAGACTTTGGGAGGCAACTTGGACACGACTTGAGTATGAACCACAGCACGACTTGAGGCAACTTACAAGGCAACTTGAAGTTGCTTCCAGGAGAGGAGACTTTACCAGTGGCCAATCACATAATAATCAGCTCTGTGGGAGGGAGGGGGTTTGCCTAGAAAACTATTTTTACTTCCTGGAAAGTTGCTTCAGTTAAGACAGGGGATCAGACTTGGAGGCGACTTCTATTGAAATCAATGGGTACAAGTTGCCTAGAAGTCGGATTGAAGTAGTACTGGAACCTTTTCTGAAGTCGGAACGACTTCAGTAGTGTACATTAAGACGGCTCTCATTCACTTACACTGATTTTATCATGTTGCGCGACTTGAGGCAACTTGGGACGACTTCAAGTCGGATCCAAAGTTGCTCCTGTGTGAATGGACTGGGCCGGTTCACACTGCAGGCGCGGCGAGGCGTCTCAGACTTGCCTCGCCGCGACCTGCGGCGACCTCAGCGGCGACTTGCAGAGGACTTCTGTATAGAAGTCAATGCAAGTCGCCCAGAAGTAGTACAGGAACCTTTTTTCTGAGTCGCTCCTCTCAGAACGGTTCCATTGTACAGAACGGGGGCGACTTGCGGGAGCGAGGCGAGGCGAGTCGTGTCGCCTCGCATCGCCCGCTGTGTGAAACGGCCCTAAGAGTACTACTTCAATCCGACTTCTAGGCAACTTGTACCCATTGATTTCAATGGAAGTCGCCTCCAAGTCTGAGCCCCTGTCTTAACTGAAGCAACTTTCCAGGAAGTAAAAATAGTTTTCTAGGCAAACCCCTCCCTCCCACAGAGCTGATTATTATGTGATTGGCCACTGGCAAAGTCTCTTGTCCTGGAGGCAACTTCAAGTTGCCTTGTAAGTTGCCTCAAGTCGCGCTATGATTCCTACTCAAGTTGTTAACAAGTTGCCTCCCAAATTCTCGCTGGAAGTCGTGTTGCCCCTGTGTGAATGGACTCTTAGACTTTGAAAGTGGCAACAACTGGCCTTTACATTCAGCCGATTACAATATTGGTGTTAACCCACACAAAACCCTACAATGTGCCATTGAAGCTGAGAACATCTTGTTCTCACATTTACCCAGCTCAAATATTAGTGTTCTCCCACACAAAACCCTACATGAGCCCTTGAAGCTGAGAACATCTCTGTCACATTCACAGGACTTAAAAAGGAGTTTTTCCATACACAAAACCCTACAATGGGCCCTTAAAGCTGAGAACAGCTTATCCTCACATTCCTCGACCCAGAAACTGGAGTTCCCAAAACACAACATTACTGCCAACAAGGTGAAGCATTGGAGCTGAATTGGTGCATAGCAGCTATACCTGGACGAAAAGAAAAAAGGTAGAAATGTCACCTGCATGCATTTCATGGCTTGAGTTTTTTTCCAAATTTAAAGGGGGCAACAGGCACACTCCTCACATCCCAGAGTGCAATGCTCAGCACTTTATAGATCCAATTGGTAGGCCTGGGTATGGCCCTGTGGGAGGTCTGGGCCATGTCTAGGCAACAACTGACCTGGAGAATGATGGTACATACACGGTTAACTGGGAAGACTCCAGCCAATTCTGGGGGCATGAGGATAACATTAAACGGACAACTGGTATGTGTGGGGGGCTATTTGTCATGTCTTGGGGGAGGGGGTGGTTCCCCACATAACACCATTTACTAGAAGCTGTTTCTTTTTCAGTTAAGCTCCCAAAGCCTACATAAATGTATCCATGAATGTTACTAAAAGCTCTTTTACATAAACCAGCTTGAAATGTATGTTTAGAGGACCTTTAATAACAAATGTAGGAGTTAAAGCTGCTTACTCGTGTCCTCAAGTCTTCTATGGTTCGGTCTTCTAAGGTCCGGGTGACACTGCAGACTACTCTGGGAGCTTTGACAGTGCCTTGGCTTAATACTTGAGTTATTTAACACTAGGTAGGGATAAAAAAAGGAGGTGGGGGATGAACACAAGCTGGATCAGATCACGCAACTTAGCGAGGGCAAAGAAACGAAACGGTGGCTTTGTGAAATGCCTCAAGAATGTCACGCATGATACCTTTCCTGCCACCATTCGGCCTCCATAGTCATAGGTTTTCTTTTAAGAATTTAAAATTAGCTAGAATATGCAAACGCCATCTTTTTGTCAACTAAAAGTAAGGACTACATTAAAAAGAAATCAGAACCTTAATTAGTTACTTGCTGCAAACAGCACAAGTCTCGTGCAATACCAAGAAAGCAGATGGCCACTTTCATCTTCTAGACTGGGCTAGGAACACGCTGCTTGGAATGGGACTGAAGACTGCAGCATGTTATTGAATAAAGCCAAATTATCTATGCTGTACAGCTCTTCATCTATTACAGCGTGCAGGCCCCCCTTAGGCTGGGTGTACGAGGTTACCATGGCGACTAGTGCGGCAACGGCGGATAGGACGCGCTAGGTCTTTATATCAGGCACAACAAATTCAAATGGAACAGTGGGCCAAATTAAGTAGAATTAACCCGAAAGGGGCCACATCCAGTGCTGCACTATATAAATTCCCCGAAAAATGCTACAGAACCTTGATAATTAACATAATAATCACAGCAATGTTTAATTCTTTAGAAAAGAATGTGAAAAGATTTTTTTATTTTTTTTTGAAATATTCAAATTGACTTTTTCAAAAGAAAGCATAACTTGCATCAACTATAGAACAGCCAATTTTCAGTATAAACGGTTTAAAGCGAACTTTCAGTTTAATGCCATTTAATATATTCCAGGTACAAGAAAACAAAAAGGTGTGCCAAGTCTTACGGTTCATTTTCTTTGGAAAGTAGCCACAGCCTGTGTAGAAAAAGCCTGTTCCCTGCCAGCAAGCTACAGAGATAGAGCTTTGATCTCTGTGTGGAAGCAAAGGTGTCTCTGCCGAGGTATGACTCAACCCCTGGTGAGTTACTTATGTTCCTTGCTGATGGTGGAGCTCTAGCTACAACTCAGCGGGTGGCTTCAGACCACTGCAAAGAGACAACTGCTTCCACGTAGAAAACAAGGGTGCTTCTCTGCAGCACGCTGGCAGAGGACAGCCTTTTCTACTCTGGCTATGGTTGCCTTCTAAAGAAAAGGAGAGGGCTTGTTCATACAGTTTTCAGCTGCAGCAAGCCAAGGTGCCAACTTTTCTTTTTCACTTTGTTTGATCTACACTACCCGGTGCATTGCATTGCTGTGTAGTGACATGTAGTGCCTACCTGTGAGCTGCAGTAAAATACCATTTGTCTGCTACATGCTGCAGCTCACTGCACCGCAGCTTTGATATGTTGTAATGTAAACAGGGCATATAGAAAACAATTGTTTTCCGTGTGCCCTGTCAGTGACTAGTGTTTTTTTAGTGCAGAAAAATTCCAGTCACGGCACTATGTGAGAACGACCCCTCAGGCCCCTTTTACAAATGGCGGACTGCACGTGTGATCTCCTTGCTCAGCAGGGGATCTCTCCGTTGATCCCCACCGGGCAGGCGGATGACAGGTCCATGTATGCTCCGCTCATGCAGAGCAGACCGCCTTCCTCTAGGGACCGCCGGATGTAAAACGGACCGCCTGTCTATTTACACCCGACTTCCATCCGATCGGCAAGATGGAAGGGGAATGGATTCCCATCTGTCTCTTTTTGGGGGATCGAATTGGATTGTAGGCATGTCTGTTTACACCCGCTGCTCCATAGAGAAAAATAAAGGTTCCGATCAAGTCCGCCTGAAATACTGAAAGGCGGACCCAATCGCAACTCCCGTGTGAAAGGGGCCTAACACTTTGAACACCTTTTGTTTTCATGTACCATGCCTGCCACTTTGTGATTTAAACTGAAACTTAATTTGGACTTTAAAATGCCCCAGGGTAATAAAGAGTGGAAGGGCCGAGTGTGGGCCTAAAAAGTGCAAGTTTACCATGCCCACCTAACCTGGCCCACTTCAGAAAAAAAAAAGTCCTGGAAGTGGAATTAATGCCAATCAGGGGATGAAATAATGGGGGCATGAAGGACCCCAGACATGAGAAGTGATGAATTAAAGCAGAGATTCAGCCCCCCTCCAAAAATGAAAAGCCAGCAGCTACAAATACCGCACTATGGTTACTATAGAGGAAGAGTAAAGCCCCAAACACACTATCAGATTTTCTGCAGATTTTTTCCTTCAGATTTACCAAAACCATATAATATGAGGTCAAACCTTAGGAGTTTCAATTTGTATGCAATCAGGCAGGCCCTTGCACTGCATGGTTTTGGTAAATCTGAAGACAAAAATAAGCAGAAAAACTGAACGTGTGTATGGGGCTTTACTCTACCAACATCTGAAATTTGAACCTATGTAAGTTAATAAAAAAAAAGCTTTGCATTCAGTACAGCCCTTTGTATAACTGGCTACCAACATTTATAAGAAATAACATTGAAGAAGATATAGAGAATGTTATCCGATTGATTTTGGGGACCAGTATCTCTCCCATACATCTTCCCAAGACTTTGTAAAAGACCATACGGAAAAATAAGCAATGAACCATTGTCAGTTGCTTCTAACATATAACATATGATAACATAACATATAATTTGAAGACCATAAACCTTTCACATCACCATTCTGATGCCCATGGTGGGGTTGCCAATTGTCCCTTAGTAGACAAAACATTTTAAAGGAAAATGTTCTCGCATTTTACTCAATTATATGCTCTTTTTTCGGAGTTCCAAAAAACTGGCTTGGTTGTTTTTGCTGTGGGAGTTACATCCCCAGACATTTTCTTAGGCACTCCATTGAGAGCTTTACTAGCCAATATTAAATTGCAAGGTGGTGTTGGGGCCAAGGGAGACTTCAATTTCTAAAGTCAATATTTGACTACAAGATCATAAATGCAAACCTCTACGGCGCCTGCTTTACATCTCTGCCAGTGGATTTCAAACTTTACAATTATACAGCCAAGGGAGCTGACCTGGAGATAGAGCGAAACGCGTGTACAGAGTTTATGCCTTCATCTTGTTTGTATGACACCATGCCTGGAAGGAAAATTATTTATAAAAGCTTACAACTATATATATCGACTTCAGCCTGTAAATGGTACTCTCTACGCTTTCCTATTCATCTGTACATAAAAAGTTGATCGCATAAACCCACAATTCTCCCTCTATACAATGCTGTTTCAATAGCATTTGCCTTGAAAAGAAAAGCTTGTCGCAGACATAAATCTTATACCGTACGCCACAGGTCATCTCTTACTCTCTGTGCTGCAGTAAAAGTTTAAGAAACACTTAGCACATTCCTGGCTTGTTACGGTCAAGTACCCAGAAGTATTTTACACAAGTGCCATCCACCGCCAACAAGCCGTAGTATACATCTGTCTGCCGAGGCAGATGGTTAAACTTTACAACGCTGACAGTGTTTACCATCTAATGGCTCATTATGATAGGGGTTTTCATTAATACTTTATTACTCTCTCAGATTTAACCTGCCTTTTCATTAACACAAAGCATTGCTTAATCTAATATGCAAGAGCATAAAACATTCTTTTTAAAAAGAACAGAGAGGCGGTCAAGATGGATAGACAGAAAGCCTACACACAGAAATAACATATTGGCCTTGAAATTGAGGACCATAAAAGGTTGAGTTGCAGTTATTGCCCTCTGTAACTCTAAGGCCGGCCATGGATGGTCTGAATCTTGACCGGTTTAGTGGAAACCGGCCACGTGTGGGCAGGCTGAATGTACCAATAAATCACTGAGACGGCTTCCCCCAGCCGTAAGCATACAATTGCTCAGGAGAGATTCCAGTCACCACAGTTTGTGTTGATGCGGGAATGGAAAGAAATTCGCACATCTATGGCCTGCCTTAGGCTGTATTCACACCTATGCAGTTTTTAGTGCTTTTTAAATTTTGCAGATTTGCACTACAAAAGGTGTTCCATAGGAAACCATGTTGAATGGACTGTAGTGCAAACCTGCAAAAAGCACTAAAACTGCATAGGTGTGAATCTAGCCTTAGAGAGGGGAAAGGTTGTCATCCTCTCCTCCTAATTGACCTTATAACGAAGCATATGAAAAGTCCAGAAAAGGGTTACTTGGGTTTAAGGCGCTGCTCCCTGTAACTCTTAGAGAGGATAACCTCCTGCTCTCTGGTCTCCATCTCCAAGACTTCTGCAAAGCCTCTCCCATCCTCTGGAACTCTATTCCTCAGTCTGCCTGGCTATCTCCTACTCTGGCTGGCTTTAGGAGATCCCTGAAAACTCATCCCGTCAGGAAAGCCTATTACACCTCCAACTAACTGAACTTAAAATCTCGTTATCAGCTCATCCCCCTACAGTTATCGTTCGTACCACTTGCCTACTAGATCGTAAGCTCTTATAAGCAGGGCCCTCTTAACACTCTTGTATTTTATTTTATTGTAACTGTAGTGTCTCCCTTTACATTGTAAAGTGCTGTGCAAACTGCTGGCACTTACATAAATCCTTATTAATAATAATAATAATAATAATAATATTGGAAGATTAAAGTTCAGCTTGGCTGGAAAAAGAAGTAGATGAAATAGCCAGAAAAATGTGTTGATGAGGAGTACCACCACTCTTTGTAGCTCTTAAACAAGGAGAAAGCTGGCATCCTCCTTTTTGGCCATAAAATTAAAGCCAGCCATATTGTACATGGATCAACATTTGGCCAGTTCAGCAGGGATCGGCTGAATTTCGATCCATGCATGGGCAGGCAGATAGTACCCAAGTTGACCCATCAAACGACTTGGGTACAACCAGCCTGTCTGATATTTGGCATGCGATTACTGCTGGCAGCTATAGCCGCTAGCAGTGATCTTGCGTTCTGCCAGCCTGGAAGTCTCCCGCAGCCCCCACCGGTGGGCCAAACACACTAGCGCTGCAGGAGGCATTCTCCCATCAAAACAATGTGTTGATGTGGGAATCAAGGGATTTAGGAGTCGAAACATCTATGGGATGCCTAAGGATGTTGAAAGGTTGGAAAAGTTTGTCTCTAGGCTACAGGCATCACACTCAGCAGATCTCGAGGTGGGGGGCACAGAATAATGTAACATGAGGGTGCAGTCCTCATTTGCACCCGAGGGTACTTAGGGAACTCAGTCAAGAAATTGCCAGGCCCTTGTTCCTAATTTTTACTGACAGTCTACTGACTGGAATGGTACCAGGGGATTGGAGAAAAGCCAATATAGCACCAATATTTAAAAAAAGCCCAAAATACATCCCTCGGAATTACAGACCAGTTAGCCTAACATCAATAGTATGCAAGCTCTTGGAGGGGATGATAAGAGACTATATAGAAGATTTTAGTAATGAAAACTATCATTAGCAGTAATCAACATGGATGCATGAAAAATCGTTCTTGCCAAACCAATCTATTAACCTTCTATGTGGAGGTGAGTTGCCATCTAGATAAAGGAAGGCCCATAGACATGGTGTACCTGGATTTTGCAAACGCATTTGACACAGTTCCCCATAAACGTTTACTGTACAAAATAAGGTCCGTTGGCATGAACCAAAGGGCGAGTACATGGATTGAAAACTGGCTACAGGGGCGAGTTCAGAGGGTGGTGATAAATAGGGAATACTCAGGGGAATGGTTCAGGGGTGGGTAGTGGGGTCCCCCAGGGTTCTGTGCTGGGACCAATCCTATTTATTTTGTTCATAAACAACCTGGAGGATGGGGTAAACAGTTCAATCTTTGCATTTGCGGACGATACTAAGCTAAGCAGGGAAATAACTTCTCCGTAGGATGTGGAAACCTTGCAAGAAGATCTGAGCAAATTAATGGGGTGGGCAACTACATGGCAAATGAGGTTCAATGTAGAAAAATGTAAAATAATGCATTTGGGTGGAAAAAACATGAATTCAATCTATACACTGGGGGGAGAACCTCTGGGGAAAATCTAGGACTGAAAAGGACCTGGGGGTCCTAGTAGATGATATGCTCAGCAATGGCATGCAATGCCAAGCTGCTGCTAACAAAGCAAACAGAATATTGACATGCATTAAAAAAGGGATTAACTCCAGGGATGAAGCGATAATTCTCCCACTCTACAAGACTGGTCTGGCCACACCTGGAGTATTCTGTCCAGTTCTGGGCACCAGTCCTCAGGAAGGATGTACTGGAAATGGAGCGAGTACAAAGAAGGGTCTGGAAGATTAGTTGCGAAGAAAAGTTGCAAGCACTGAACTTATTCTCTCTAGAGAAGAGACGCTTGAGAGGGCATATGATTTCAATTTACAAATACCGTACTGGTGACCCCACAGTAGGGATAAAACTTTTTTGCGGAAGGGAACTTAAGACACGTGGCCACTCATTAAAATTAGAAGAAAAGAGGTTTAACCTTAAACTACGTAGAGGGTTCTTTATTGTAAGAGCGACAAGGATGTGGAATTCCCTTCCACAGGCGGTGGTCTCAGCGGGGGGGGCATCAATAGTTTTAAAAAAACTATTAGATAAGCACCTGAACGACCACAACATACAGGGATATACAATGAAATACAGACACATAATCACACACGTAGGTTGGACTTGATGGACTTTTTTTTTCAACCTCACCTATGTAACTTGATACACTGTATCATCAGCTGCTGAATTTGATCATTACTTAAAACTGTAGAAGAGTAGATTAAATCTTCTAGATTGTAAGCTCCAACGAGCCGGGTCCTCCGATCCCTCCTGTATTGATTCGTATTGTAAGTGTACTGTCTGCCCTCATATTGTAAAGCACTGCGCAAACTGTTGGCGCTATATAAATCTTGAATAATAATAATAATAATAATAATAATTAAAATCATCAGTTGAAATTAGTCAAGTGAGATGCTAACCATTTGAGTCAGAGAGATATTAAAAAGTCAGCAGATGACTCATGCGGTCAGCATGCCCATTCAGAGAAGAAGTGTTGTTTTCAGTAGGACCTGTCCACATCACCCCAAGGAGCTTTACACTGTTGCTTCCATCCTACATCCAACGAGAGCTCCATTATTGGCTACAGAGGTGCTCATGGGTTTGTAGGATAGGGGTGGGTGTGGCAAAGCTTGAAATTGTTGCTGGTGTAGGTACCAGGGCATGCAAGCCTTTCTATGAAAAACTTACATATAACCCCAGGACCATGTTGAATATTTCAGGACTTGTATAATTCTTATACCACCACCATATTTCAAAGCTCACTAGGTCTGAAAGAGGGGAAAAACTCCACTCAAGGGACAACAGAAGCTTTCCATCTGATGCTTCATGTGTCATTAATGATGATGCAATGGTGGAGTGGCTACAGACCTCGTAGGACTTTTAGGTTGCCACCTGGCCAGTAAAAATTAGACTTTTTGCTAATGTTATTAAGAAAGATAGGCTAAAGCCAGTATTTTCCCCCAGAATAGGTGGCAAACTTAGGACTCCTACTGATCTAAAAGCAGGGTGAGTGCAGATAGCATAATATTCTGGTTTAGGACATCAGCCCATCTGAACATGCACAGTCCTCCAGGGCTGCTGTTTTATGTACAGATCTTAACAACTCAACCATTAGAAACTATTAAAAAGTTTTAGTTTAGACTGGAATTCTTCTATTAGAGGAATCAACTCTAGAATTCCTGGACTCTCCACAGTCCGGCTCTAATAATACAACCCCAGCTGCGTACACAGAAAAGCTAATGAGCCCTGACTCAGGACAATCCATGTTTGCGAATACTTCAAGGAAAATAATTAGCACACACTGCAGCAAACTGTTATCTATCTGCTGATGCAAACTGATGGTGCTCAGTGTACACAAAGACCTGTAACAACTGGCTTGTACCAACCTAACTCCATTGCATTGCAGCATTCCAACTGGAGCATGTGAGACAGGGGGCTCACCGAGACCAATGGTTTACTGAAGAACATCATGAAAATCAAGAAAACATTGAGTTCAATTATACGTACTGCCAAAAGTCACGAACTCAACTTTCAATTCAGCTATACAACGACCTTAGGTGTGTTTAGTCAATTTAATTAAAAAGGAAGAGGTTAGCGTTAGTGCCCGTTCACACAGGGGCGACGCGACTTGCAGCGCGACTCACAGACGCGACCTGCACACGACTTCAGCGGCGACTTGCAAAATGACTTCTGTATAGAAGTCAATGCAAGTCGCCTGAAGTCGCCCCAAAAATAGTACAGGAACCTTTTTCTAAGTCGGAGCGACTTGAGTCGCTCCTATTAGAACGGTTCCATAGTACAGAATGGAACGCGACTTGTCAAGCGGCTAAGTCGCCTGACAAGTCGCGGTAGTGTGAACGGGCACTTACTCTTCCTATATAACACCAGCATATACTGACCTTTCCTTCAACCCCCCACTGCTCCATCCACCTCCATGAGCTAGGGAGTCCATAGCCCTGTAATTCTAGGACTCCGGCATCTCCTAGGTTACTCACAGTTTCCCATTTGCTCCCAGCAATACAATATAAAAGCAGAGAGATGAAAGGAAAGGTGGGCTCTGTAGGAGATCTGTACTGAAGCTTAAATCCATTTTTTTTTTTTAATTGATCAATCTGCTGTGGTAAAAGAAAAGCAGCTCCCATTGCAAAACCCACCCTATCTACAGTGCCTTGCAAAAGTATTTACCCCCCCCCCTCTTGGCATTTTTCATGTTTTGTTGCCTCACAACCTGGAATTAACATGGATTGTTTGAGGATTTGCATCATTTCATTTACAGAACATGCACAATACCACTGGGATTTTTGCCCATTCCTCCTTGCAAAACTGCTCCAGCTCCTTCAAGTTGGATGGTTTGCGCTTGTGAACAGCAATCTTTAAGTCTGAACACAGATTTTCTATTGGATTGAGGTCTGGGCTGTGACTAGGCCATTCCAACACATTTACATGTTTCCCTTTAAACAACTCAAGTGTTGCTTTAGCAGTGTTTGGGGTCATTGTCCTGCTGGAAGGTGAACCTCCGTCCTAGCCTCAAATCACAAACAAATTGGTACAGGTTTTGCTCAAGAAAATCCCTGTATTTAGCACCACCCATCTTTCCCCTCAACTCTGACCAGTTTTGCAGTCCCGACTACTTTAAAACATCCCCACAGCATGATGCCATGATGTTCTTTGGGCAATGTGATGTGTTGGGTTTGCGCCAGGCATAGCGTTTTCTTTGATGGCCAAAAAGTTACATTTTAGTCTCATCAGACCAGAGCACCTTCCTCCATACATTTTGAGAGTCTCCCACATGCCTTTTCACAAACTCAAGACGTGCCATTTTGTTTTTTGCTGAAAGTAATGGCTTTCTTCTGGCCTCTCTGCCATACAGCCCAACTCTATGGAGCATGCGGCTTATTGTCGTCCTATGTACAGATACTCCAGTCTCTGCTGTGGAACTCTGCAGCTCCTCCAGGGTTACCTTAGGTCTCTGTGCTGCCTCTCTGATTAATGCCCTCCTTGCCCGGTCCGTGAGTTTTGATGTGTCTCTTGGCAGGTTTGCTGTTGTGCCATGTTCTTTCCATTTGGTTATGATAGATTTGATGGTACTCCTAGGGATCACCAAAGATTTGGATTTTTACCCTAACCCTGACTTGTACTTCTCAACAACATTGTCTCTTACTTGTTTGGAGAGTTCCTTGGTCTTCATGGCAGTGTTTGGTTAGTGGTGCCTCTTAGGTGTTGCAGCCTCTGGGGCCTTTCAAAAAAGATGTGTATTTGTAATGACAGATCATGTGACACTTACCGTATATACTCGAGTATAAGCCGAGATTTTCAGCCTCTTTTTTGAGGCTGAAAGTGCCCCCCTCGGCTTATACTCGAGTCATCGCTGTCTGCCTGCTCGATCAGCGTATCGAGCAGACAGACAGCGGCCATTCTAACATTCAAACGCCGCGCCTCCGCCTTCGCCTGTGATAGGCGGAACACTGAATTTCCCAGCAGCCTGTGTTCCGCCTATCACGGACATCGTCTCATCCTCGTACTACGGACGAGGATGAGACGATGCCCGTGATAGGCGGAACACAGGCTGCTGGGAAATTGAGTGTTCCGCCTATCACGGACATCCGATAGGCGGAACAGCAGTCAGTGGGAAATTGAGTGTTCCGCCTATCACCGACGGAGGCGCGGCTTTTGAATCCTAGAATGGCCGCCGACGAAGAGCTGAAGGACGGAGGCTCGGCTCGGGACGGGACGGGCCGGGACGGGACGGGCCGGGCCGGGACGGGACGCAGGCTGGACGGGACGCAGGCTGGACGGGACGCAGGCTGGACGGGACGCAGGCTGGACGGACACAGGCAGGCTGGACACAGGTAGGCTGCACGGACACACACACACACACACACACACACACGGATGCATGGACACACACACACACACACACGGATGCATGGACACACACACAGGGATGGATGGACCCACAGGGATGGACGGACACACAGGGATGGACAGGCATGTCTCACCCTCGGCTTATACACGAGTCAATAATTTTTTCCAGTTTTTTGGGGGTAAATTGGGGGCCTCGGCTTATATTCGGGTCGGCCTATACTCGAGTATATACGGTAGATTGCACACAGGTGGACATCATTTCACTAATTATGTGGCTTCTGAAGGTAATTGGTTGCATCAGAGCTTTTTATGAGCTTCATAACAAAGGTGGTGAATACATACGCACATGCTAAGTATGAGTTTTTTATTTCTGAAAAATAGTTATGTATATATTTTTCTAATTTTAGTTCACCAACTTAAACTAATGTGTTCTGATCCATCACATATAATAAAAACATTGAACTAAAGGCTGTAATGTAATAAAATAGGTAAAAGGCCAAGGGGGTGAATACTTTTTGCAAGGCACTATATCTCTAGTGCTGTCTCCCACACTGCTCTGCAACCAAACACCATTTCTCAGCACGTTGAATGAAATCCATTGCATTCAAACTACTTCCTGTAAACCAAAATGTTAAAGGACCAATCCCCACAAGTGCCTTTCCTCAAGATACCCTGGACTTGCAAGGAAATGCTGCAGAGAATGGAAGCCCTAAAGAACGCACCGCCCAGTGTAATGATGTTTAATCCAAAGATCCAGCAGAAAGTGGCCTATGGAACTGTTGAGTCTGATAAGTGTTGTGGATTCAAAGAATATTGCTTTACAAATATATTGCAAGTAAATCTTTAGTAACACTAGAAAAGAAAAAAGTGAGAAAATAAGGTGCCCCAAGTCCATGGTCTATGAATCTTTTGCACAAGTCTGCTGTGATAAACGTTCACTAGTTATCCAAAGTTTAAGGATGCGAAGAATATTTATTTTTTTATCTATTACAGGTATTTATATAGCGCCAATAATTTATGCAGCACTTGACATATATATTGTAGATGAACATCAGTCCATGCCTTCAGGAAGCTTACAATCTAAGGTCCCTAGATCAGATTCATACATACACATAGTAGGGCCAATTTAAACAGGAGCAGTTTAAAGTGACACTAAAGCTTTGGATTTATTTGTTTTAAAAATAACAAACCTTATACTTACCTGCTTTGTGTATTTGGTTTTGCACAGAGCAGCCCGATCCTCCTCTTCTCAGGTCCCCTGCTGGTGCGCTCCTGGTTCCTCCCCCATGCTGAGTGCAAGCAGCTTGCTCTGGGGGCAGTTGCTCATGCTCCCTCCCGGTCCACCTGTGTGTCTATAACACACAAAGAGTGCGGTTTAGCCCTACTTCCTCCTCACTGGCCGTGATTGACAGAAGTGGGAGCCAATGGCTCCTGCTGCTCTGTCTTAGCCACTGAGGAGAGGGAGACACAGGAGAGCTGAGGCTCCAGTGCACCGGGGCAGGATCGGGCAAGTATTGGGGGGCTGTGGGAGGAGCAGCAAGGTAAATACCTTCAGCTTTCACAACCGATGTAACCTACCTTCAGCCTTCACAACCACAATGTAACCTACCCGTATAGCCGCGTACACACGGGCGGATTGTATGGCCTACTTAGTCCGTCATACAATCCAACGGACAGTCCGTCATACTTTCGAATGAACGGACTTGACCACACACGGATACACAAACAGTCCGTCGAAAGCTTGCGCGATGACGTGTACAGCACGTACGACGGGACTAGAAATAGGAAGTCCAATACACAGCAATGCAACCTTCCGCCGTGTAAATCCTTTCTGAGCATGCGCCATTCTTAGTCCGTCGAACTAGCCTACTCACGAGCGGATTGTCCGCTGAAACCAAAGTATGACGGACAATATTACGGAAATTCCGAAATACTTAGTACGCCAGACTGCACGCTGAAAAAGTCCGCTGAAGCCCACACACGAGAGGACTGTCCGCTGAAATGTGTTTCGGCGGACTAAGTAGGCCATACAATCCACCCGTGTGTACGCGGCTTATGTCTTTGGAGTGTGGGAGGAAATCAGAGTACATGCAGGAAACCCAGGCAGGCACAGAACGAACATAAAAACTCAAGGCAGGTAGTGCTGTGGTTGGACAACCCTAGTGCTCCCAGACAGAAGTTCTAACCGCTTTGCCACTGTGCTGAATCATGCTTTACAAATATTTTCCAAGTAAATCCTTGGCAACGCGAGAAAACAAGGATAGTTGGGCGCCTGAAAGGCACGACCCATGCAGCCTTCACACAAGTCTGGCCTGGCCCCATCATAGCCCTCTTCACCAACGTTTTTTTCTCCCTAAAGTTCGTCCCATGCTTGCACTGCAACGTAATCGCCATGCAGATATGAACAAAGCATGTATATACAGATGTCTGATCTCTTTTTATCTCATACGGTGAAAATGTTTACAAGAATTAAGTGTGATTCAGATTTTACTTGACACAATCCTCAAACAGCCCCATAAGCTCTCTGCACGTTGATGTGACCTTCCAGCTGTTTAGCTTGTAAGTTTAAATAAACACTTCTCAGAAAGAAAGACATTCCATACTTTCTAATAATTCAGAATAATCTCTATATAAAAACACTCACTGCAGCAGCAACACCCTGTATTAAAAGGGAAGAAAGGGTGGGAGCCATTTTGTGACTGAGCCAATGTTCCAGAGCGTACGGTTTACCCATTCTGGGATCGCTGTCTGGTGGCACACTGCTCAGCTCAAATCAAACGTTCTACAGGTATAATGAAAGAAATAGAAGTTAATGGAAATTAGAACATTTTAGTTTAACGTGGATATCAGTGATTTCTGCCCAATTGACACATTCCAGTCAAACCTGAAAATGAAGCTGAATATAGGGAACAAAGTATCCACATTTTCAGCTTCTCTTATTCATCCAGGCATGGCTGCTAGTACACCAGCGTCCACCCATTCTATTTTGTCTATACTATGGCGATCTGGGAACCCGTTTTGGGGACATGCTGCAATGCAAGAGTAAGGGTGTTCCAAAACATGCCCCCTACTGACTCCTTGCTTCTTCTTGCATACTGTACATACATACAGATAGGTATATCACCATGCCAGAATAAAGATGTTCCATGCAGCCAACAATCAGTTTCAACTTGACATTTGGATGTGATACTTTAAGAAACCACTCAGGAAATATCCTCCCACAACACGTGTGAGCAGCTGTGTGAAATATGTCATTAACCATTCATTGGTTTCAATTTTTGCCTAGAATTGCTTTTAACCACTTGCAACCCAGGCCAATTCTGACATTTCTCTCCTTGATTGAAAAAAGGTTGCGAAACACTGCTTTAGAGGAAGTAGCACCAGGAACATCCAACTGTTTTGGAGAACCTCCTTATGCCTAGTACACGAGGAGAAAATTGGACAAAAATACAACTTTTTTTTTCGATAATCTGATCGTTTGGATAATTTCACATCAACCGTCATGATGCTCTTGAAAGCTGTGTACTAAGGGACAGGCACGGAAATTTATCTTGTACAAATGTCCAATTTTTGTTTAATCAGCACAGTATTCGTCTGAGAAAAATCGAGTGACTGAGACCACACATGCTTGAAAAATTAAAGAACACAATACATTACTTCCAAAATTGCATTCCGAGAATTTTTGTAACTTTAGTAACCTCTTCATTTTTGATTTCGATTCAATTAAAAAACGGACGATCAGTCGTCAGATATTCTCATTGTGTGTACGAGGCCTGAGTTCTAGATCTGCCCATGTGCCCACAACCTCTCCACAGTTGGTGACACTTAAACCCTAAGTCAAGGGCCCCAGTAACAAAAAAAAATAAACCAGAAGGGGCAAAGATAGGCTACTAAAAGTTCTATTAGTAAGCATGTGTTTGCTCTTGGGCAAGACTTAGAGTTTTAACAAGGAACAGGTTTGTATTAATACAGAAAAGCACAGAGCTCTGATTCATGGGTTCAAGATGGGAAGTAAACCGTACACGTCTGCAGGAATCAGCTGTGTTTTTTCTCAGTTGTGTTTTGTATACATTTTGCAGGTATGTGCAAATTTACAATTATCAGTAGTGTGATAAGGATCCAGATGTTACTACATGGGCGATAGCTATTAACCCATAGCAGATTCTTGACACACTGCCAGAAACTCAAATAGAGTTTTGCTTTCAGTTGGAGAATGGGGCACATGAGGCAGTGACAGAGGTATAACCGGAGACATGGGCTAACTCAATTTAGTTCACTTTGTCCAGTGTAGTTAAAGGGAATAAATAGGGGAAAATATAAACAAGTAATGTACTGAATTTCGAATGTCAAAAGACACAGACAGCAATAAAATATTCATAGAGATTCTATCCATGATTTTTAGTTGCTGCCTCTGTCCTCAGTGGAAAATTTTTTAGAAAATGGAAATTCTGCTACCGGGACAGGAGGGGAAATCTTTCCAATGGGGACTCAGTCAACAAAGTTTAAATGATACCATTTAAGAGAGCTTTTGATCATAATGGGGTCTAATCTAATTTTTGCCAACAAAAAGATTGGAAAAATGCCTTGGATGTGTGTGGAGGTGCTGGATGAAATGGTCTTCTTGACTGTAACCTGAAAATTGGTGGGTTAAACGGTCATGGTGCGTGGATCCCATATGACCCCTTTAACACGGGGCGGATCAGCAGGTCCGTCTCAGCACCCTGTGCAGGTATAGACCTGTTAGAGCCCCGCTGTTCTCTATGGGACGATCTGATGAAAAAGGACAGCATGTCTGTTTTCATCTGATCCCATGGACAGATGGCAAATGTATCGGCATCCGCCTGTTTTCAGCGGATCTTGTCGGATCGGATGGCAGGCGGGTGCCAGCAAACACATCTCCACTGACATCTGCCTGCCCATGCAAGTCAATGGGTGGCCCACTCAGATCCGCCTTAAAAACAGACAGGAGGATCTTTGCGGGCCAATCGTGTGAAAGGAGACTTATGGTTCTTGGCTGCTTGACTTCTAGAAAGACTAGTGAAGGTGTCAGTTCTTCATGGATAGCTAGAGCATTGTGCAGTGGGTGAGGAGATCCTTACACAAACTGATGACCTGGTGGTTAAGCTCAGATCATTTATTGGTAGTAAAGCCAACACGTTTTGGTGCATTAGCGCACCCTATTCATCAGGGCTTTTAAGCATGCTTATTGCTAGAAATCATGTTGGAACGGAGACCTGGGATGTCACGTCTCAGTTATATAGCAAACTTCCAGTTTCCCCATTCTTAAAAGCTCTGAAAAAGAAGGTGCTTGGATCCCCTGGAATGTTTTGGATTGAACCACAATGACCAAGTAATTTTGATTTATTGTGTAAAGCTGGCCATAGACTAAGCAATTTTCTTTCCTGCAACCACGGGTTGCAGGAAAGAAAATAGCTTGATTCTCCTATCAACAGTGTTGATGGGGGGAGTCATCCTCACTGGGTGCACAGTGATTACTTCTAACGGCTGTAATAGATGCTAGCAATAATTGCATGTAAAATTCAACAGGCTGGTTGTACGATCAACTTGGGTACAATCAGCCTGTCCATACATGGTTGGTACAGCTTAAGCCACTCCTCATCTACCTCCCACCAATTTCTAAAAGCTTTGGAATTATGTATGACAATTTGTGGCCTTAAAAGGAAGCCTTCAGCCTACATCATCAGAGAACACATAAGATAACAATGTCAGATAACAATGAGTGGTACATATGTGACTAAATAGGTGACATATCTAAAATTATGCAATTGAATATTTCAGAGATGTAATAGAAGTCTAATTATTTGAATGCAAGTTAGATTGTCCCTTTATAAGTGCCTACTCAACAAAGCAGAAAGTCTATACAATTTATCAAAACAGCATTGTACAATAAATCTGTCCTGGAAGGGAACGACGTCCTCAGATACAAGCTGGATCGAAGCTCATTTATCAAGGGACCTCAATCCACGCTGTACTTTCAGCTTCTATAATTGGCGTATAATCTGATTAATTTTATAAGCTCGTAATTACCAAGGCAAGTCACATTAAATAAAATACAACAGGTCTGTCTTGGATTCTCTGTAAACAAATCTACAAATTATGTTTTTTAGGTCTCTGAATAGTCCGGGGAGCTAAGAAATCTTGATCCAGATTATAATCAAAATATGGAAAAGCAAGCAAAATGTAAAAAAAATCAAAGCAGAACCAAAAGTACAACTATAAAAAAAAAAAAAAAAAAAAATTATAGCAGTTAAGAGTTTTTGTTAAAAAATAAAAATAAAAAAAAAAGTCTCCATAATACTAGAAATTTTTGGCTTCCTATGTAAACTGCACAGGGCATACCCTGAACAGCGTACATTCTAACTCATTCTCAACATAAAGCGTTTCATCCATCCAGTGACTGAAGAGGAACATTGTGGGACCACTGAAGAAGTTGCCTGGGGGTAAGCAGTGGCCTCAGCCGGGCAGTGACTGCAGTCTGGACCTGGCACACTAAGCATACTTGCACATATGGCGACAGCCTATGCCCATCTAATGGAATTTAGATCTACTTAAAAAAAAAAAAAAGTCTTTATGTAAATACTACAATAATAAATTCAAAATATGTACTTGGTAAAAACACATTACTGAGTCCCTTTATTATTATTATTATTATTCAGGATTTATATAGCGCCAACAGTTTGCGCAGCGCTTTACAATATGAGGGCAGACAGTACACTTACAATACAAATCAATACAGGAGGGATCAGAGGGCCCTGCTCGTTCGAGCTTACAATCTTTACATCTTAAATGAGGCAAATGCCCTGTATGAAAAACGTTCATTTTGGGCTTTACATAATACTTTATTTATTGACCGTAGCTTTCTTTTTTTTTTTGTTGTTGTCCTCCCTCGCCTCACAGCGTTAATAAAGCCACTAAAAAAAGCTTTGAAAAGATTTGTGTCAGCAGCATGTGAAAAGGCTGCGATCGATGGAGGTTGAGTAGACAGGTGTGCGGTTTGTTGACTTGCCAAGTCCATCCTCTTCACTGGGTGGAAAAGCAAATGACATTCAGAGCTGAATGACGCATGTGTCTACCTGCTGCCAATTGTCACAGAGAAGTCTCTCTCTGTATGGTCTATATTGAACTTATCACTGCCAATGTTTGTATCTGTACAATATCAGAGCTGAAACAACAGAAAGCGATTAGAAATGAGGACACATCAACAATAATAAAACCAAAGTAGAATTTTTTGCTCTCAGACCCAATATAGTTTATATCTTCTACAGAGCCCATTGCGATTTACAGTCCTACAACATCCAAACATCATAAATCTGACATAATCATTCAGCTGTAATTTTAATCCTAGAATTCATCTTCTGCATCCTTCTAGTCTTCTGAATGTCCCTGGATCTGAGCCTACAAGAATAGTCTTTTTCTTTCCAACTGTAGCATTAACCTACACTATGCCATTTCCTCTCACTATTGCATCGAACAGCATCTGCACACAGAAGTTGTTGCTGTAAGACCTTTATCGCTCCTGCTCTCATGTGCAGTTGGTCAATAGGAAAAGTCTAAGAAAAAAAAAAAATTACAGCTAATCAGAGAAAAAGGAATGAAGTTGCTGTATCACTGTGTCTGGGCAGACATCCTGGACATCAGATTTCTGAAGGTCTACAGAGAGTTTTCACAGCTGCTATCCAGGGATTGCTAGAGGAAGAGAGGAAGTAATATATAGGAGAGGAAGCAATAAAAGATCCTCCCTGCACAGGTACTGTTAGACAGCATAGTAGAAGTCCAGGGTCTCCAAACTTTCTAAAACACACACAATAAAAAAAAAAAAAAGGAACAGCGTATTGTCCTTCAGGCTGTGGCCAGTGGGATTAGAAAACTCCCTGGCATCAGTGGAAGTAAACAGTGCCTCTTAATTACTTTTAGTGGGAGGAATAGTGCCCCATTGTTGGTATCAGCAGGAGAAATTGTGCTCTATTGTTGGTATTTAGAGGAGGAAGAGTGCCCTCGCATTGGTGCCTGTGGGAGGAATGGTGCCCCATAATCGTTGTCTAAGGGAGGAATGGTGCCCCATAATCGGTGTCTAAGGGAGGAATGGTGCCTCAAGTGCTGGATAAAGGCAAGGAAAGGGGCCACATCTGGCCTGTGGGCTGCAGTTTGGAGAACACGGTTATAAGTAGTAGCAAGGGTTGCTTTAAAGCAGAACTCAAGTCAAAAAAAAAAAAAAAAATGGAACTGACAGGCTTTTCATCTTTTATGACCACTATATGCCCTTGCTCTTCTGGGGTAAATGATGGCCAGTATAATTCAACCCAAGTCCTCTGAATTCAAATTATTATGGACCGACCCCAGCTCTTGATGTGACAGTGAAGGAAAATCCTGCGGGAGCGAGGGATTGGTTGGTAAAAGTCCTTGTTAGAGGAGGGAGCACCACTGCAAGAGATTTTTTTCCTTCCCCACAGTTTAGCTATAATGATATATCAATAAATACATTTATTTGTGTCATATCTGCCTGGCGTTCAGACTTGAATGCAAATCAGTGCCTATGGAGGAGATGGCGGTTAATTTTACTTGCACCAAATCACAGCACAGAAAATGAAGGCTCTCTGGTAAAAGGTAGGAATGCATGGTGCTAAGACACCTGACCTCCACCTACAATTCCTATATTCAAGGCATCCCTCATTCAAGACGCCATCTTGGGTGTATGAGCCAGATGTGCAGTTCCTGGAGATCTTCCAGCACACATTGCCCATGCAGCAGTGAGCTGGTTAAACACAAAATGTAAACCTTTAAACAGAACGGTGCCCTAGAAGATACAAGAAGATGTCTCTGACAGCTGGCTCTAGAGATTTCATTTGCCTGAGAGAACTCGACAACAATTACTCCGGCGCAGGGGAAGCGGCTGGGTATAAAGCTTGCTCATTCAGCCGTCTTTCCTTCCCTCTATATGCAGGTCAGGGGTAGCATCCATTAAAACTTCCAGATCCTCCAGCAATCTAGTAAGCAATGAAGTGGCCTAAATTCTTCAGAAATCAGCTGCACCACTAAAAAGCACAATAACTACTGCGCAGCTCTTCTCCAAAAGAAATTGAGGCATTTGGCAAGAATTTTTTTGTTGGTAGGTGTATTATGGATTTTTCACTCAACCCCTTATTGACAAACGTTGCTCATAAGGACCTTCTAAGTAACCTGCACAACGAAAGCCTATGGGCCGGTTCACACAGCGGGCGATGCGAGGCGACACGACTCGCCTCGCTCCCGCAAGTCGCCCCCGTTCTGTACAATGGAACCGTTCTGAGAGGAGCGACTCGAGTCGCTCCGACTCAGAAAAAAGGTTCCTGTACTACTTTCGGGCGACCTCGGGGCGACTTGCATTGACTTCTATACAGAAGTCATTTGCAAGTCGCCGCCGAGGCCGCTGCAGGTCGCGGCGAGGCAAGTCGGAGTCGCCTCGCCTCGCCTGCAGTGTGAACCGGCCCAAAAGGTTTTTCTTTCATTTTGGAAGGAGTACAGAATGGTTGCAACGGTTGTCATTCTTTTTGTTTTTTTAGGGAGATTTCACTTCCACTCCTGTAGATACAGTAGAAAGGGAAAATCTCTCCAAATTGAGACATTCCCTTTGGAGCACAGACAACAATAAAAACCAAAAAAAGGGCCCTAGATTAAGATTTACTAAGGGTCACTGAAATTATCACTGGGCACACTGGCTCTGGTTCGGCAGCACTCCACAAAATGGGGACCACCAACACAAAAAAAGGGAAAGAACCCAGAGTTGAGAATCCAGACAGCATCCAATGAGAGCGCCAAAAAAAAGTCCAAAAGGCCAAAGGTAATTTAATGCTAAAATTGATTCATAGCAGAATAAATCCAATGTGTTACACTCCCCTTTCTTTAGAACATAGCCAATTCATTCTCCAAGATCAAGGTTCTTGAAGAACGAACTGGCTATGCCATGATGAAGGGTGAGTGTTCTTGACCCCCGAAATGTGTTGAATCTATTCTGCTATGAATCAATTTTATTGGACTTTTGGATGTTTGTATGGTGCGCTCACTGAATAAAAAACAATTGGAGTTCTAATCCTTTGTCACTCTAAAAACATAAAAAAAAAAAAAGAAAAAAAACTTTTGGCATTCAATACACTAAGCTCACAAGCAAGAGGTACAGTATCAGTAGCAGGAGCTGAACGGATTGGAGTATTCTTAATAAACCTACCAGCCAGCAGATGTGTGTCCTCTGCTTTTATTTTATTTTTTAGTGCCAGAAGACAGAAAAGGATGCCATAGCACAGCATATTCACAGCACACACATCTGCCTGACTGCAATAGGGAGTGTGGTGTGACTTCTAATTTCAATAGTGTTGCAACCGTTCCCCACTGATAAGTGCTACCAGGTACTGACCTTTAGCAAAATACATCAGTGAATTCTCTACACATGTAAACATCAGCCCTAAGCTGCCTAAAGACATGATGGTGTTGCCCTATAGGTATGCACAGTTTTTTAAAAACGCTGTTAATGGACACTGCAAAAATTTCCATAGACCAGCAGCCTGGTTGATCTAAAGGAAAAACAATTAATTATTCAGAATGTATTTTTATGCCTGATATCCACTGTTTGATCCAAGCACAGCACCAGGGGTATCTACCCCTTGATAATGTGACATCATCCGAATGAAAGGAATGCATTTGTTAATTTCATTATAACTTTTTTTTCGGATATGTTGACGTTCGTTACAGTGTCCATTTGGAGACTCGTATCCATCCAAATCTCAGAAATTCTTGGAATTTTTTTTTTAACGAAAAGAAACGCACATGACTATTGATAACAATGGGGAGATAGTGATCAGCCCAGGATGACCAAACTGTTAACATTTAGGAAGCATTTGAGGACCATGGCCATTTTTTCATCAGATTTTCCAATCACCATTTATTATCCACAAAAAGCTATGCAAGCATGACTATTTACTCAGCCATCTATATTTATTTTCAAGTGATGCATGCATCGATGCCTAAGGAGGAGAGCGAGCGGCTAGATCTGGCATTAGATAGCAGTAGTTAGTAGACATTATGCAGCGCAGTCATTCACTGTTTGAACTGGGGAATGGACAGTCTTTCCATAGTTTGGTGATCCCAGATTTTGGCCTAGAACTAGATCAATAAAATGAACCTTGTGTCTATGGGTAAAATACTCAGAGGTCCAATAACTACTGCCAGCTGTTAATTATTGAGGAAAAATAGCAACTGGACCATTGCCGGTTATCTTTAAGCCCTTGTACACACGGTCGGAGATTCCGACGGAATGTGTCCGATCAGACCGTTTTGTCGGAGAATCCGACTGTGTGTGGTCTCCATTGGACTGTTTCCGTCGGAGTATCCGACGCACCAAGCTTTCCAACTTGTCGGTAAAATTTTCCAACAACATGATCCGATCGTACCTTGTCCGATCATGTGTAGAGAATTCCGATCGGACAAAGTGCCACGCATACTCAGATCGAATTCCTACACCAAAGCTATTGGCTACTAGCCTGAAGGTAGTCCCGTCGTAACGAAATAACGTCATCACGTTCTGAAGGATCGGATTTTCCGACAACTTTGTCCGACCATGTGTATACCACAGTTTCGGACAAAATCCGTCGCATTTTAAAATCCGACGGATTTGGTTGTCGGAATGTCCGACCGTGTGTACAAGGGCTAAGGGTTTTCTTCCCCGTTGGAAGGTTAAGCAGGGACATTCGGTGGATCTGAAGGCTGTTTGGGGCTTCTGCCTCAGATACAGATGTTTAAGGGTACTCAGCCCACATCTGAATACAACAGCGTTGTCCTGCGATTTATAACTTGGAAATACAAAGCATAGACCTTTTCATTTTATAGGTGGGAGATCAACCGCTATCTCAACGGTGTTGCCTGGGATTGTAAAATAATCAGAAAAAAAGTCAGTGTGAGACAGATATGCTAACATTGGCTTTTTCCTTTGTCTGATGCCCACAGCAGGGAAGCACATCCCGCCATCTCTCAGTCCTGTCCACAGCTGCTCGATACGATATGGTGGACTCGCCACAGCTTGAATGATGACGGGGAGCTAAAAATAAAATGCGATGGAGAAAATATAGGTCTTCATATTTATACGCAGCTGCTGCTGCTTCCCACACAGACAGGTGCTTGGTCCATGCTGTGCTCACCAAAACAGGGATGGGTCCCGCTTGCAGCTTTTACTAGTCTCACCAGAGAGGATGCCAGGGTTCCAGTCCCATGCCGGCTATTGTAATAAAAGGCACATTACTATGAAAATGAAAAAGCTGGATTCAAACTCACTCTGGGGGCACACATTTACATCCTTGAATTCATCTTGTAGAATTGTGTGTCCTGATTTCTAAATCCCTCTGGTTGCCGGTGTCCTTGTTTTCTGGAACCTCCTTCATCTGCCCCGGATTCTGCTAGGAATGCCAAATCAAAGGACCAATCCGAAATAAGTACGGTAAATCATCACGCGCAGTGCAGGGCAAGTTATCTTGCATTCTACACAGCTCTATACGCAACAAACTGTAATGCACGGTGAGGTGACACCTATCGGAACCAACATCAACTCCTAAAGCAAATTGGCGCTACAGTAGCTCTTCTATTGGATCAGACTACATGGGCCAGCCTTCGCTCTCCATGTGTGTCAATGAGCCTTGGCCACCCATGACCTTGTTGCAGGTTTGCCATTTTTCCTTCCTTGCACCACTTTTGGTCAGTCCTGATCAGGAACATCCCACAATAGCTGCCGGTTTGGAATTGCTCTGACCCAGTCATCTACTGTAGCCATTACAATTTGACCCTTGTCAATGTAGATCAAATCCTTATACTTGCGCAATGCTTCCAACACATCAACTTCAGGGACAACTTGTTCACTTGCTGCCTATTATATCCCAACCACTTTCAGGTGGCTTTGCAACAAGATGAAGGAGATAAATTAGTTCAATTCTAGTGGGGTATAGGAGGCTTTGCCCACCAGACAAGACATAGAAAACATAGAACCCCCTGGCGGTACTTTAAAGGGCGATGACTACAGACAAATGCCAAATGAGATAAAAAGTTACAAATTGAATAATACAAAATATAAAAACAGACACAGCTTGTGCTGTATCGACCATTTACAAAATTACAATTGATATAACATGTTATTCATAATGAGATCCAAAACACCACTAACGTTAACAAGATGAAGTGGTCATAATATTATGGATGACCGATGTATACATTCACCGGCCACTTTATTAGGTACACCTGTTCAAATGGTTGGTGTGATAAATTGCTAATCAGCCAATCAAATGGCAGCAACTCAATGCATTTAGGCATCTAGACATGGCAAAGACGACTTTCTGAAGTTCAAACCGAGCAACAGAATGGAGAAGAAAGGGGATTTAAGTGACTTCAAACGTGGCATGGTTGTTGGTGCCAGATGGGCTGGTCTGAGTATTTTAAAAACAGCTGATCTACTGGGATTTTTTTTTGCACAACCATCTCTAGGTTTTACAGAGAATGTCCTGAAAAAAAAGAGAAAATATCCAGTGAGCGGCAGTTACGTAGACAAAAATGCCTTGTTGATATCAGAGGAGAATGGGCAGACTGGTTCGAGAGAATAGAAAGATAACTAACTCAAATAAACACTCGTTACAACCAAGGTATGCAGAATACCATCTCTGAACACACAACAGACTTGAAGCAGATGGGCTACAGCAACAGAAGACCACACCAGATGAAGCACCTCCTGTCAGCTAAGAACAGGAAACTGAGGCTACAATTTGCACAGACTCACCAAAATTGGAAAATAGAAGATTGGAAAAGCGTTGCCTGGTCTGAGGAGTCTCGATTTCATCTGTGACGTTCAGATGGTAGGATCAGAATTTAACATGAAAGCATGGATCCATCCTGCCTTGTATTGGTTCAGGCTGGTGGTGTAATGGTATGGGGGGGGGGGATATTTTCTTGCCACACTTTGGGCCCCTTAGTACCAATTGAGCTTCATTTAAACACCACGGCCTACCTGAGTATTGTTCCTGACCATGTCCATCCCTTTATGACTACAGAGTCCCCATCTTCTGATGGCTCCTTCCAGGAGGATAATGCACCATGTCACAAAGCTCCAATCATCTCACCACTGGACAATGAGGTCCCTGTACTCCAATGTCCTCCACACTCACCACATCTCATCCAATAGAGCACCTTTGGGATGTGGTGGAACAGAAGATTCTCATCATGGATGTGCAGCCGACAAATCTGCAGCAACTGTGTGATACGATCATGTAAATATGGACCAAAATCTCTATGGAATGTTTCCAACGCCTTGTTAAAACAATTCCATGAAGAATGAAGGCAGTTCTGAAGACAAAGGGGGGTCCAACCAGTACTAGCAGGGTGTACCTAATAAAGTGGCCGGTGAGTGTATATTGGGTCCCATTATTGGGATTATTTTTGCCTGGGGTTCCGTTTGTCATACAGGTGTGCGTTAAGACATGAATGCTTCCTAAATGCACTATTAAAGGACTGGTGTAAGCAATTTGGTATCATTAATCCTATATGTATTGGGATGACTGCAAATTCACAAAACGTACGGAGTGATAACTGAATGCGTTTCCTGGCAACCGCCAACGTAATTGCATTGGTTAAAAAAAATAAAACACATGCTGCAAACACACGGTATGACATGATAGCGGCTCCACTCCTAATGACCATTAGATACACCCAGCACAAACATCACAGACGAGAGAGGCCCCTTACACCAAAGGCTGAGGTGACGGGTTACGCGCCCAATTAAAAGCGTTGGAGCGTGAAGCTGAGGAATCTGGGAGAATGAAATTGATTTTTCGACAATCCTGTCCTCATTAGCATGCTGGGTGCATCTTATGTATATGAAAACATCGCTGGTCGCAAAAACACAGAACACAGCAACAGCTGCTCCAATCCCAAACACGGTTTAATTACACTATACAGCAATGCCGCGATATAGCCGCGGAATAGCCGCATCCGCTGATCACAACAGTCACATCTGCAGAACTAAGAGGAAAACACACCCGGCAACTTCCAACTCTCAGTCTTGGTCCAGGTGAAGGCAAAGCAGATCCACGTTGGAAAAATGTAATACATTTTTCATAAAAAGTGGAACTTTACCCATAGCAACGTGATAAAAAATAACGTTCTTTAGCAAGGAACATACATTCCACATTAATAATTATGTTACCAAAATGAGTGTGTGCTGCAAATTGCCCCCGGCATTGTTCCTGTTTCTTGTTCCTGGAGGCTGCCATTTTGCTGAAGCCCAGAGCCCCTGAGCTGCTGTAAATCTTTAGGCTATCAGCAGATCGGCTTCTACATTTTTTAGCACAGTGCTGGAAAATAAGATAGCAACTAAGCATGTCCAGAGCAGAGTACATAAACAGTATAGGCACTTATTTTTATGTTTTATTTAGGTATACCAGCAAAAGGGACCATGCCTAGGGTTGCCACCTGTCCAGGATTCACCCAGACAGTTCGGGTTTGGAATCATGCGTCTGGGTTTCAGACTGTCTGAGACCCGGAACACATTATTCAGATCGGACCAAGTCTCCCCCCCCCCCCCTTCTCTCTCCTACCTCTAAGTTAGTAGGCTAAAGTAAATCAGGGTTCTCAGAGCACTCATTACATCAGAGCTCCCCTTTACATCAGAGGCCACAGTGCTCCCCTTTACATCAGAGTCCTCTTTGTACATCAGAGCATCCCTTATGTTAGTGTCCCCAGAGTTCTCCCTTACATCAGAGTCTGCAGAGTCCCCCCTTACAGTGAAAAGGAACTCTGCGAGTTCGGATGTAAAAGGGGAGCTCTGCAGATTCAGATCCAAAAGGGGAGCTCTGCAGATTCAGATGTAAAGGGGGACTAACTTCATATGATTAGAAATGTTATTTAATAGCAACATCTATGCATTGTTTATCTCTGCATACTATGAAAAAAAATTGCTCTGCGACGCCAAAGTGTTTGGGTTTGACTTGAAGAAAAGGTTGAAAAACCCTAGGCCAGCCTGAAGTGATCTAGCGGGACTATTTTTTGATTAAAGTTCCACTTTGACCCCTTGCCGACCCGTCCACGATGATGTCCTTCGGCACAATGGCATGGCTGGGCAAATGGGCGTACAAGTACGTCCCCTTTAAGATGCGGCATCGTGGGCGCTCACCCGCCACGTACTCCGTGAGCATGCTCGTGGGTCCCACAGACTCTATGTCCACCGGGGGGCCCGCGATCATGTCATGCAGCAGCAGAACGGGGCATTTCCCTGTTCTGCATAGCAACATGACAGATCTACTGCTCCCCGTCATCAGGAGCAGCGATCTCTGTCATGTTCTAGTGAGACAATCCCCCCAACAGTTAGAATCACTCCCTAGGACACATTTAACCCCTTGATCACCCCTAGTGTTTAACCTCTTCCCTGCCAGTGTCCGATGTGTCCACCATAATGTCGCAGTCACGATTAAAAAAAATAAATCTAACCCCTATATTGTACACGCTATAACTTGTGCGCAAACCAATATGAGCTTATTGCGATTTTTTGTTACCAAAATTTTTATATATATATATATATATATATATATATATATATATATATATATATATATATATATATATATATATATATATATATGCCTAAACTGAGAAAGATTTTTTTTATATATATTTTTGGGGATATTAATATATATATATATATATATATATATATTAATATAAATATCCCCAAAAATATATATTAAAAAAATCTCTCTCAGTTTAGGCCTATATATATATATATATATATATATATATATATACACACACACACACACACACACACACACACACACATACATATACATATATATATATATATATATATATATATTTTTTTTTTTTTTTTTTTTTTTTTATTGTAGCTCTTTTTTTGTTTATAGCGCAAAAAATAAAATCCGCCAAGGTGATCAATTACCACCCAAAAAAAAAAAAAAGCTCTAGTTGTGGGGGGGGGGGGGGAAGAACCTCAATTTTGTTTTGGGTGCAACGTCGTACGACCACGCAATTGTCAGTTAAAGTGACGCAGTGCCGTATTTCCCAAAAAGTGCTCTGGTCAGGAAGAGGGTAAGTGGTTAATCCTCCATGATGCCACAATGGTCAGGAAGGAGGTAAAATCTTCCCGGGCTGAAGTGGTTAATCCTCCAGGATGCCACAATGGCAGTGGTAAATTCCTATAGCATCCTTAATTATACCCAGATTTATTTTTTCAATTCCATTATTGATTGGCCACTATGACCTTATGCAGAAGAGGACATTCCACATCTGCAGGAAGGAAGTAAAATCAATGGGCAAACTACTAATACTACCAGGAAAATGCTGCAATTTAGCTAAAATCAGAAAGCCCATGACTGACCCTTAACTCCAACTGAAGCTGAAAATGAAGTCTTGAAGTGCATTACAGAACAGGGCCTAACTGCACATGGTTCTTCATCAATGTCTAGCACAGGGATTCTCAACCAGGGTTCCTCCAGAAGTTGTTGGGGGTTCCTCAGGCAATAAAAAATTTTTGCCTCTCAGATGAACAATCATCAACACCAATGATCTTTTTTAGCTATCTGAAAGGGTGGGATTCTTCCCAATGACCACAAATGCAAGGAGCATTCTTCTCACTGACCATCACACAAATGTAATGTGAGCTGTAAATATAATAATTAGCCAGGGTTCCCTGAAAACAAAAAAGTTATTCCAACGGTTCCTCTATGTTAAAGAGGTTGAGAAAGACTGGTCTAACCTGAAGTGGACTACTACTTCCTTATGTCAGTGAATTGGGAACCCTTTTTGGTTTATTGGCTCATAGCACACGAGTGGAACTTTCACACCCCTACGGCAGACTCCTATACAAAATGCCCAATGCTAGCAGAACCATCAAACACATGTTTGAGCCCTGTGAAATCTGGCTTTAGAGGACTATATTGAACTAAAGCTGACTATACACCAGAATTTCATTCAAAAGTTCATATGAAAATGCTGAAAAATCGTTTATCAGAGCATTTGATTTTTCAATCAATTAATTTTGTTTGAAAGCTTTTAAAAGTTTGTCCAGACCTACTACTTTTATGGAATCCCAGACATATTAAACCGGTTTCTTATGTGCCTAGAACATTCACATTACAATGTGTACAATTCCTCCCCCCCCCCCCCAACCAACGAAAATCACATTCACAAAATTTTGTTTAAAAAATGTTCTATTCTGCTCCTTTGAATTTTTTCGTCACTCATTTTGCACTAACCATTAGAAAAATAGGTGTATGGCCAGTTTAAAGCCCAACTTCAACAAAAATTTTTTTGCTCATCCCACTCTTCCACCCTCCTCTAGCTTATCCTTCAGAGAAAAAAACGTTTTTCTGGCTTCCCTCCAGGCAAACCTTCCTTTAACATATCTACTGCTATATGTTCTCCAACTTGGAAGACTCTAGTGGGCTTTCCACCCCTGCCCCCATGCAGTTCCCTCAATTACACCATCTTTGCCTCCTGTGGGGACTGCTAATTGCCAATTGTTACCCCCACTCGCTGGTCCCCTTCACTACCATTGCTCCAATGTCATCCCTCTTCTGAATTCTTAGCCCTTGTACACACGGTCGGAGATTCCGACGGAATGTGTCCTGTCGGACCGTTTTGTCAGATATTCCGACTGTGTGTGGTCTCCATCGGACTGTTTCCATCGGAATATCCGAAGGACCAACTTTTCCAACTTGCCGGTAAAATTTTCCGACAAAATGCTCCAATCGGACATACTCCGATCATGTGTAGCCTACTCCGTCGGACAAAGTGTCACGCATGCTCAGATCAAATACCTAGACCAAAGCTATTGGCTACTAGCCTGAACGTAGTCCTGTTGTAACAAAATAACGTCATCACGTTATGTACAACTTTGTCCGACGTGTGTATGCAACAGTTTCGGACAAAATCCAACGGATTTGGTTGTCAGAATGTCCGACCGTGTGTACAAGGGCTAAGATGACCACTCAGCTGGTTGTCCAATGGGAATTAACCACATGTGAAATTCCATAAATTTCATAAATCAGCTTGAATGTCAAACCCCTTTTTTAAAAGAATGTATTAGAAATAGGGTCAGCTTCCTGTTTATTGTTTTTGTACCTAATAAGATCACCATTCTTAATCAATGTGTACAAGGCTGTTGCCAACTGTTCCATTAGACAGAAAATTTTGCAAAGCGTCAGTAGAGTTTATTACTTGTGCACCTGAGACGAAATTGCTGCACGGCAAAAAAAACTGCAATCTGTGTCTCCCCTTTCCTGAGAAGACTTGGCTAGCAAACATTTACCAAGGCTCATGGTATTGATGGTTCTAGCTGTTCTACAAAGCAAACAGGAGTCTACAGACAAAGAAAGCAACAAAACCTACAAATTGCTGACATTTGAGAACTTTCCCGACTTCCTGTTAACTCCATGATAACAGCAGAAGCAAAGCGCAATTTCTGCTACAGACTTACTTGAAAGCATTCGAGCGTACGCCGTTTTTCTATGGATGAGACAAACATCAAAAACTGATATATGAAAAAGACAGCAGCATAAATACTTTTCTATTCCGTCAATAGAATGTATGTACAATAGATCAAAAGAGGCACATTAGCCAGGGAAAACCGAGGTTCATTAACAAAATCACCTCTATGGATTCTCTTCTCTTCATATTGTTTCCACTTTCTACTGCAATCAAATGTGTCTCATTTATGAATCCGTCTGACTATATAGATGGTAATTTTCAGGCACAGTCATCAAGTGTTTAATCTCAAAATTGATCAAATGAATTCTTCATGACTATTTGTACATTTTATGAAATCTGGATTCCCTGGGTCACCCACTATAGGACCCCAGATGTTGAAAAGATAGCAATGGCCACTTAACTGGATCCGCAAAAAACTATATGGAACCTGACTTCCCCGGGCACTCCCTACTTTATTTCCTTGCTCCACATCCCTTAAAGCGCATCTAAAACCAAAATCAAAAATGTACTGCAATATACTGCAGCTTACTAGTCCTTCACGTAGTGGCTCCATTTATTTTCTCCCCAATCCTCCCCCCCCCCCCCAAGCTTTTATTTTTAATTTTAAAGCCTCATACACACGGACGTTATAAAAAAACAGCCTGTTAAGCTAGTTACGTCTGGAAAAAAGCAGCGTTAAAAACACGATTTTATTAACCTTTTGCTCTGGCGTCAATGCGCGTTTAACGGCGTTTGTAAGCGTTAACGCTAAGGAGCGTTTTAAAAAAAAAAAAAAATATCCCATCACATTATAAACATTTTTACAGCTCAAAAACGCTGACGCAAAAAAAGTTGGTATAGCTTTAATGTGCGTTTTCGTCAAAACTGCTCTAATGCTGGAGTCTCTGAAGGCGCTGGTCCTTGTTTTTTGGAGCTTAAAAACACCCATGCCTGTTACAGCTCAAAAAACGCCATGGTGTGTATGAGCCCATTGAATAACATGGAGTTACCTTCTTAAGCAGCAAAAAAAGCTCAAAAAAGCCGCTGTAAAAACGTCTGTGTGTATGAGGCCTTACCTGGTAAACCTGCAAATAACACACCTCTTGTCCCTGGGTGGCTATGTCACTCCTCCATTGTATCCATGGAAGGAACCATGGTGGTCACCCTAGGCTGCTCTCCTGATATGGATTCAAAATCTATCCGTATCTCATCAGCTCTATTACATGGAGGGCAGTAAGCAAAAGATAGCAAGATACTTTTTTGGTGCAGCTCTCAAAAGAGATAAGGACACTGCATTTAAATTTATAATTTTGCTGAAAATGATCTAAGCTTGAAAAAAAAATAAAAATAAAAAAAAAAGGAAAGAAAGCCAATGCAGCCACTACTTATAAAAAGACTGAGGTGAAAACATATTGTATTTTTTGTTCTTGGGTTTAGTTATGCTCCAACCCTCCAATCCCTTCCTTTGCTACACCTTCCTAATTTGTTAACTATTTTCCTGCTCCTCACCTACTAGTCTTTGGTTCCGTAGCTCTGGTACAACCAGCTCTTGATTAGACCTCGGTGTTTGTCACCAACCTCCAACCCAACCGCCCAGGGCATACCAACTGAGACTCCATAGAATTTTCAGTTGTTTGCCTCATTGTTACTCTGCGATGTAATTCGCTAATATTTTGATCGAACATTATTTTGAAAAGAAAAATAACGGGACAAGATAACTTGCCACCAACAGTTCCTTCCATTTTGCAGTGTGGAAAGGAATGGTTGTGGATACACTGCTCTGATCCGATAGGACATTGATGGCGAACCTTGGCACTCCAGATGTTTTTGAACTACATTTCCCATGATGCTCTTGCAATCTGCAGTGTAGTTGAGCATCATGGGAAACGTAGTTCCAAAACATCTGGAGTGCCAAGGATCGCCCTCACTGCGATAGGATGTTTCTACAACTCAGTTTTTCTTTTTGTATATTATTCACAACTTAAAGTTGGCCGAAACATCAAACTGAGAGAACCCTCTTCACTTGAACAGGCCTGTCTCACAGGGGGAACCCATACGACATTTGCTGTTACACTTGTACGCCCTCCTTAATGGCCCTTGGGACCTCCGTAGGAGCTCCCTTTCTTGCAACAATGGGAGAGAGACCTTAAAGTGGTAGTACACCCTTACAAACGACTTGGACCTACAGGTAAGCCTAGATTAACGCTTACCTGTAGGTCCAAGAAATATCTTCTAAACCTACACAGTTTAGGAGATATTTACAAAAAGATAGACACCGCTGTCTACGGTGCACAGGCGCACTGAGCATGCCACTGCTAACGGCGATGTGCCGTTAGTCGCGGCTCCCCGTGCGCATGCCCGGGAGTGACATCATCGCTGCTCCGGTGCTGTGAGTGGCTGTAGCAGCGATACCTGGAAGAAGATGGATGCTCTATGCTACAGGGGACAGCTGTGACATACCTGACACAGGAGCCAGCGAAGTGACACATAATGGGCTACTATGCGATACATAGCAGCCCATTATGCTTTACCTTCCTTTGCAGGAAGACAAAGAAGAAGTAAACCCATCAGGGTTTACTTCCTCTTTAACATAACATTTTCTCAAGCACAGAAAGAATGAATTGTACTCATAAGGCCGCAATATCGACTAGATATCAAGAGGGAGGTTATAAAAGCTCCTTAACAGACGGTACAGAACACCAGTGGCGCTACACCAAATGTTTCCCAAGGTTCCCAGGACTTGTTGGCGCTGTCCTGGATGTGAGGGTACTCTGCTTCACGTTTTTTGCGATTGCCCTAAGCTGAAAGACTTTTGGGACATGGTCGAACAAACAATAAAATTCCTTACAGGTGTGACTAGGGAAGAATCCCATGGCTTTCTTGCTGCATGACACCCCCATGTCCAACAAAAAGTATAAAAGCTCCCTGCTGAAGCACTCACAGCTGCTAAGGCTTGGATCCCAGCACTATGGAAGATTTGGACCCCCTATTTTATTTTATTTTTTACAAGGATCAGTCACCTCTAGCATCACAACAGCAACCCCCAGATTCCTAAACACTCATCTAATTTTTTTGGTGAGTTCTAGTGGGTTGCCAGACAGGAAGGAGGGATTTTATATCCCTTTCCACTTCTTTCCGACTTGCTCCCAGCCTCCTCTTTTTTCCTTCATTTCTGTACCTTTTTAGCCAGTGTTACTCTCTCTTCTCTTGAAAATCCAAGGATCGACCATTCTATGGAAACGCAAACCCATTCTGTATATTTTTTTTTCTCCACTGCTTCTTATAAACTCGGTCAGTACGGGGTCGTAATATGAAGACGTGGTGCCATGCATGGAGCATTGGGATGTTTTTCTATTCAACGCTTTGTTTTCTATGACACCTTTCATGATTCTTTTCGATAAATGCATTTATTTAAAAAAAAAGGAAGAAGTTGGCTGAAATTTCCTAAATACAGCATGGTCAGTATTAGTCCAGGTGTACAGCAAAGTTGTCCCTTGTTGCTTCTGAATTTGACCAATAGGTTCAACATTACACAATATAGTAATCTAGGACTGAATGGGATACCAATGGTATCGTATCATTTTGTACATCCATGGCATTGAGACAGACCGGTTCCATGCACTGCACTCAAAGAGTTACAACAGTTGGGAGCGTGTCCTCTTAAGAGCCTTTGTGCTGCACGCCTTTGAACGTGGCATATTTTTAGCATTTCTTGAGCGACAGATCCGCATGCAGCAGGGGAGGGGAGTGACATCTTGCTTTGGCCCGAGGACAACAGCAATGCAGAGACAAACTCAAATCCTCAAGCTGCTGTTTTTGTCCTCAACAAAATCAGAGGGAAGCTATAGTTGTAAATGTAGAAACAAATTTAAGCCTAACTCCACCAGGTGAAACATACAGGAAGGGTTACTTGTCCAAGGATTTGTCAACAATGCATATACTTGTGATCAACATCCCACTGCTGTGCTCTGTGGATGGTATGTGGAGGATGACCTTCAAAGTCTACAATTCTGCAGGGGAGTCACTGCCCCGCCTCCTCCCTGCTACCCGTTTCAATATTTATGATTATAATTCCTGCCCTGAGCGCTCTCCTTCCCACCTAAATATCACTTTGCTAACCTATTACCTCCAGAGCAAAGCGCAAGATTTCATAGCAGCCATTGTCAAAGTTAAAGAACAAGGTAGTGTTTCCATTTAAGAAACAATGGTCCTAGTGGAGCAGATTTTCTTTTCAAATAATTTTATTGGCAACAAGTACCGGTAAATTGTATACAAAAACAGTGCGAGTTTAGCATGTTATGACAAGCACAAACAGAGCATGCTTTCGCATAAAAGCTATACACGGGTATGTCGAGAGTAAATTTCGAGCTAATGACAATTAACATAACTACACTTTAAAGTAGTGTTTGCTTCCTCGGTACAAACAATAATAGGCCAAAGCCCCAACTGTCGGTAATAGTAAAAAAGGGTTGATAGTACTCCATGTAGTCGGAGAGATCAAGTTAGCTAAACCATACATAGTGTTCACACATGCCACCAGTAAGTTTATTGGAAGCAGGGAAAGATGGGAGTGGAAGAGAAGAACAAAAAGGGGGGAGCAGTTAGGGGGGCAGATAGGATAGCCAAAAGTAGGAAAGAGAGAATGAAGAAAGGAAGAGAGGTCGGGCCGCCCACGCGGAGCATCTGATGGTCCATGCTCCGGATCCCGAGAAAATAATGTGGATCACGGCATCATTAGGTGTTCATGGAAGTCTGGTGATAAGAAATGGTCAATCCAGGGTTGCCATACTTTTAGGTGATGGGGAATTTTATCCATAATGGTGGCTTCAATTTTACTGTGAATCATTGCTTGGGTGACCCTATTCTTGACTTCAACTATGTTTAAGTTTTGGCTTTTCCATGCCCTAGCGATTGTCTGCAGTGGTGAGTTGTAAGAGAAGGCGTTGTTGTGTTTTGGTGAGATCAGTTGGAAATCTATTCAGGAGAGCCAGAGACGGATCTGGGTTAAGGGTTTCCCGAATTAATTTTCGAGATCATCTGGAACACTGTCGCCCACAAGCATTGCACTGTTGGGCAGGTCCACCATATATGCAAGTGGGTGCCCCTTTTCCCACAATTCCAGAAACAATTTGGAGAGTACGTTGGTAAGAATTTGTCAATCCTGGCTGGGACTAGATACCACCTCATTCGAACTTTATAGCTAGCTTCGAGTGCGACAATGTTCTGAGAGGATATTCTGGTGTTGGTCCAAATAGTAGCTCAGTCATCCGTCTCCAGCTCCACCGAAAAATCCTTGGTCCAGTGTTGCGCTTATAGTGGAGCAGATTTTAAATAGTTGTAGAAATACATAATTATCTATACTCAAAAAGCAAATCAGCAATAAGGTTCTCGCACATCAGTACCCGATGCTTTCTAGTTTAAATTGCAAAATATACAATATGTGCAGATTCTTTTTTTTGTGTTTAAGCGTCTGTAGGACAAACTCAACAGCCACTCAGCAGATGCTCAAGGTTATCCGCCAAAGTCTATCTAGATGCCTCAATCTCCTTCTATGTTTGTACTGCCTATGTAATCTGGCATTTCCTTATTTAAAAGAGCAATCTCAGACCAGAGTAAAATGCATTGGTGAACATCTAATGCTCTCCAGAAATGTTGCGACTATTCCTAAAGCAAACCTGAACTTGTGTCATCGCTTTTCAGCTGCACTTCCCTCTGAAAGCGGGCAACGCCGCCAGCTCCAGCTTTGTACTATTGCACCTCAGGAGTCCTGAAAACTGTCAGGAACCATTACGCCAATCTAAACGTATTCATCGATTCTCCCCCTAAACACTCCTTTTTTTCTTACGACTGGTCATTGAGGCCACCCATCACCATGATGGGATTAGGAAGGATCGCCTCAATTTCATCGCAGACAGCATCAACAGTATGGTTGCCCTCAAAGGGTCTGTTGTATCTGGGGTGCTACGTACAGAGTGCAGGATTCAGGAGGGCGCTATGAACAGAGTGCAGGGGTTTGCGGTGCACAGAGTACATACGTTTCGCTTCCTTGTATCTTTCAATCCTACCAGGCCCGGCTCTGGTACCGCCCTGTGTAGGTGGCTCTGCCTTACCCTGCAGGGAGATTGTCCTCTCGCTCAGATTTTGGAGATCTGTCCCCGCTGTGAGTATGGCTGTCCCTTATAAACATAGAAGGCTTCTGTGTTTACAAGTGACAGCAGGGAGCGGAGGGTGAGAACCGGGAGGTGGAGGAATAGAGTTCCAACATGTTCCAGCTACAAAGCTGGGTGCAAAGGCCACCTGACAAGGCCTGGGCCTTGTGTTTGACATATGCGTCCTAAATGAAATAAAAACGCTGTCTAATAGAGCAGCCTGGTTTGAGGGACTCCAAAAGGAACACAAGGTAGGCTGAAGCAAACTGCTACTTGAAGGAGTAGCAATATAGAGCTTTTAACATGAGCACAGAAACAAAGTACTTTAAAGCATATTTTGCTTTCCTATTAGTATATTTCAATGAAGAAATGTGAATTCCTTTTGATTTCATGACACCTATTGCTTTATACAGATGGCAATGGATGGATTGAAATCCGGCCGGTTCAGCAGGCAATGACCGAATTCCGATCCATGTATTGCCACCCTGGTTATATAGAAGTTGATCTACAAAATTACTTCTGTACAACCAGCCTGTCAGGTTTTTCCTGATCGATCAGTACCGTCGGCCATAGCTAGCAGCACCGATCATTGTATTCGGATGGTGGGGAAGGCTCTCCGCCATTAGAACATAATAGTATGGCAGGAGGAATCCCCTATCCACCTCAAAATGTGTGGAATGGGATTTTGTTTTGTTTTTTCAATCCCTTGGTTGAATGAAAAAAAATGCTGAATGTATGGGCTGCCTAAGACATATTTTCAGTTCAACTGCCATCACTCTGGCGTCTTTAAATAATGAAGGAGAAACGCATAACAGACGTACTGCAGTGCCAATTAATACCTCCCTCACGAATATGACATAAATCAGTTCTTTACAGAAGCTGGTTCAGTAAGAGATCGCTTACAACTAGCACGATGGTGTCATTGTCGTTTTGGCTGTAGACAAGTTTACTGACATTTCACAAACTGGGCTGATGGACAGGAAATATAAACTGATACCATTATAGTCAGAGGCTGGAAAACCCCTACGTATTACATTTTAACGTTTTAGATTAATCCAGACTTATGGTTAAAGCTCTAACCAGCTGGCTTTTCTTAAAGTGTATGTATAGTGAAAAGATTTTATTTTTAGTTTAGGATAGAGAAGGGGAAGTGTAAAATGTATTTTCCGCTAACCATCTTGTTGGTGAAGTTTTCCTTAATTTCCTTCTCCTTTTGCAACCGGAAATAGGAAACCTATAAAAAGTCATTGGGATTCTTCTCGAAGGCCAAGTTCACACTTTCCAATTGTCTGAAAAGGTCCATGGTGGACCAGTTTTCAGAAAGCCATCAGGAGGGGATTATGCCACCTCCCATATTCCAGGTTTAATATTGAGGGCCCTCAATATATCCATAGATCTTATTGGGGTAGCAACATTGTCTTTGGTGGATTCCTCCCTTCTATGTCTGATGGTTGGGGTTGCACACACAAGTAGCATGGAGGTTTTTAATCATATCGCTGTGACTTATTGGTGTGATATATTTATTCTTACCCTTCAAGAAGAAACGGACCCTTGGTGCATGAAATGCATTGAGAACTTACTATAATCCCATCACCAACCACGCTATTGGACATGCATTAATATCTATGGCGCATATTACTGACAAGGTTCATGGAGCAATACTTCTATAGTTAGTGAATGCAATACACACCAGTCTTTGTGGTTTTACACAATTAAAAATCCACATATTTGTACAAAAAAAAAAAAATCGAAAGTGGATGTAAACGCTTACATATACCCAGTGAAGGTGACTGGCCTCAGGTGATACGCAGAGATGAAACAAATCCTCCTTATAAGATATACATGTGTATCTGCAGTGTTCTTTTCTCTACAATTGTTCAAGTGTATAATTTATAAAGCTTGTCTGAGTTGTCAGAAAGCAGGGGGTGGATGGCTGAAATTACACATTGCAGAGCTCAGTGAGAAGTGCTCTAAGAGGGGATAGGAGGGAAGGAAGGGAGGGAGGGAAGGAAGGGAGGGAGGGAGGGACTGAGGAAGGGGAGGGAGGAAAGGAGGGAGTGAGGAAGGGACTGAGGAAGGGACTGAGGAAGGGACTGAGGAAGGGACTGAGGAAGGGACTGAGGAAGGGACTGAGGAAGGGACTGAGGAAGGGAGGAAATGAGGGAGGGAGGGAGGAAGGGAGGAAATGAGGGAGGGAGGAAGGGAGTGAGGAAGGGAGGGAGTGAGGAAGGGAGTGAGGAAGGGACTGAGGAAGGGAGTGAGGAAGGGACTGAGGAAGGGACTGAGGAAGGGACTGAGGGAGGAAGGAAGGAAGGGAGGAAGGAAGGGAGGAAGGGAGGGAGGAAGGGAGGGAGGAAGGGAGGGAGGAAGGGAGGGAGGAAGGGAGGGAGGAAGGGAGGGAGGAAGGGAGGGAGGAAGGGAGGGAGGAAGGGAGGGAGGGAGGGAGGGAGGGAGGGAGGGAGGGAGGGAGGGAGGGAGGGAGGGAGGGAGGGAGGGAGGAAGGGAGGGAGGAAGGGAGGGAGGGGAGGGAGGGAGGGGAGGGAGGGAGGAAGGGAGGGAGGGAGGAAATGAGGGAGGGAGGGAGGAAATGAGGGAGGGAGGGAGGGAGGGAGGAAATGAGGGAGGGAGGGAGGGAGGGAGGGAGGGAGGGACGGACGGAGGGAGGGAGGGAGGGACGGAGGGAGGGAGGGAGGAAGGGAGGAAGGGAGGAAGGGAGGGAGGGAGGGAGGGAGGGAGGGAGGAAGGGAGGGAGGGAGGGAGGGAGGAAATGAGGGAGGGAGGGAGGAAATGAGGGAGGGAGGGAGGGAGGAAATGAGGGAGGGAGGGAGGGAGGGAGGGAGGGAGGGAGGGAGGAAATTAGGGAGGGAGGGAGGAAATGAGGGGGGGAGGGAGGAAATGAGGGAGGGAGGAAGGAAATGAGGGAGGGAGGGAGGAAATGAGGGAGGGAGGAAAGGAGGGAGGAAATGAGGGAGGGAGGAAAGGAGGGAGGAGGGGAGGAAGGGAGGGAGGGGAGGAAGGGAGGGGGGGGGAAGGGACACCCCCTGCACAAAGCACACAGGAAGAGAGCTGAGACTGTCAATCACAGGCTGTGTGCTGGAGATCCCTCCCCTGTCAGTGATTCATGCTGATACCAGAGGAATGGGGCAGCAGACAGAAAAGACACTGCTCTGAATGGAGACAAGTACACACTATAGAGAGATATGCTTTGTTCCTATTTTATAGCTGAGGTTTATATGTGATATTATTGGGGTACCTAGAACACTTTGTATATATTTCGTTCCTTTTTTGTGATTGAAAATATTATAAAATTACTTTTGAAAGGAGATCGAATTAGTTACTGATGGTTTGTCACATGCACCCAATGGAAATCTAATTCATACAGTAATGTTTTGTTTTATTTTTATTTGCACAACATACTACATAACACTTCAAAAAAAAAAAAAAATTTTTTTTTTAACTGTATGTCCAAGATATTAGGCAATTTTTTTTTGTATGGCTTATGGGAGTTGCTGTGTATTTTTTTTTTTTTTTTTACACAAAAAAACGTAAAAAAATAAATAAAAAAAGATAGCATTAAATGAATTTACATATACCGTACTTTTAACTTTGGCTGACATGGCAATGCTGGGATTCGCAGTTGCAAAACAGCTGATGAGACCTTGCCATTATTTTTAGGCACCTGTATCCGTGTCTTTAGTAACTCCAGAGAAAAACACGGCACATTCCACCGGGAGAAAATTTCTGAAAATAGCTGTAAAAGAGAAGGGGGAGAGAGTGGCGATCTGGCATCTCATCTCTCAGTCACAATTTCAGCTGCCAGCTCCTGGCGTAGTGAATAGAGCCGGCGTGATATTAATAGACGAAATGAGGCAAGGGAATCCGCACATGCTTTAATGGGAGCCGTGATTCGGGGATTTGCTGGCAGTTGGCTGCGATTGCAGATTTTCAACTTGCAAAGTATTAGGAAGGATAAAGATTTGGAAAGGAGAAAAAAAAAAAAGGGATTTTGCAGGAGGGCAAAAAACAGACTGCAGCGTGGATGTCGGCTAGATTAAAAAATGTGACAGTTACAGACTAATCCAAAGCCGTGCGGTATATAGGCAATAGGGCGCTTGGATAGAATTGGGCCCACAGCAAAAGGGGTATTTTTTCTGTTTGAGCTGGACAGATGTCTGTTTCTGCAGTGCTATAGATTTAGGACCAGTGTAGTGGTACACCGAGATAAAAAAATTCTGGTGCTGAAACCAAAAATTCATGGATTGACTTGGATGAAACCGAAATTGACGTAAAAAAAAGAAAAAAAGAAAAAGTATAATATATATATATATATATATATATATATATATATATATATATATATATATATATATATATATATATATATATATATATATATGTGAATTTCGGCTATTATCAGCACCTTTTGAAGCGGTGTTAAGTATCCTGCTTGCTGCATTTTTGATGCATATTTTGTCAGTTAAAAAACCATCACAAAATGTTGCTTTTGATGCATTTTATGAGTCACATGACCTATGAAAAACACACCATAGGCACGGTAAAAATCACAGCAAAATTCACAAGCATTTTCAGCAGCCATTATCGGCACCTTTTTTTTTTCCTTTCGGCACAACAACGAAAACCTTATTTTCGACCGATCATTTTCGGGGGTTGACATTTCAGTGCATCACTAGACCAGTGTCATTGAGCTGCTAAGCCAGCCATAGATGGTTCAAATCTTGGTCGGTTCAGCAGGGACCAGTCAAGATTTGAACCATCTATGGGCAGGCTGATTGTACCAAAGTCGATCCATTCATTGACTTGGGTACAACCAGCAGGTCTGATTTTTACATGCGATTACCAGCGGCTATAGCCGCTAGTAATAATCAGTCTTGTCCCAGCAAGAATGGCTCCCAGTGTCCCCCCCACCAGGAAAACACAATAGTTTCACAGGAGGGATTCCTCCATCAACACTGCCTGTGGTTGCAGGAAAGAACATTTAATCATCTATGGCTTGCCTAAGACTTGGTTCACACCCACAGGTGTAGGGCAGCTGATTAAATTGAATGGGATGCCCCTATGCACAAGAAACACAGAAAAGTCACCAACTTCTCCAAAAACACGCCACACCAAACCACATTATGTTGTGGAACCATGTAGTTTGACACACGTGTTTGCAGATGCATGGGGGTGCCATTAATATTCAATGGTGTTAACACATGTTTGCTAAAGGGCAACGCGTTCTGTTTGTGTTGGAAAAGCACAAGATTTTGTGTGCATTCCCGACATGAATAAATGTGAACCTGGCCTAGGAGAATGCAATTGTGAATGACCTCAGAAGGGTCTCCAACAAATATCAAAAACACACTGCATTTGCCCATCAAAGCCCACTGCCACAGGGCCATAGAATGGGTAGTACAGTAGTGGGAAATACACTCTACCACAATGCACATGAAACGTTTTTTTGGCCACTAAGGTGCACTGGTAGCCTATTAAATTTATGGACAGCCTTAAAAGGTTAGTTCAAATTCACCAAAAAATGCTTATGCAGATAAGGGGTGTATAAATAAAAACAAACTTTGCAGATTTAACTAAAGCTGAATAATGTCCTTGCTATAGGTGTAGGCCATTTACATACCTCATGAAGCCTGTCCTGAAGACACCCAGGATATTGCCAAGTGAGGCCTAGCTACTACTGCTCACCATCAGAGGTGTGAGTGCTTTCTTGGATTCAAACCCCCTCCGCTCTCTCTCTCCCCTGATGCCGTAGCTCTGAGCTCAGTGTTTGAGAGCTCACTCCTGTGATGGTGATGAACAGTAATAGCTAGGCTTTGCTTAGCAGTGTCCTGGTAGTTTTCAGGTCAGGCTTCATAGGGTATGTAAATGGCAAGGGCATTACTCAACGTTAGTCAGAGCTGCACAGTTTTCTGGTAACATTGAACTAACCCTTTTTAAGTTTTGGGGACGAGTAAGAACTACCATCCAAATTAGAGGTTTTTAATGCCCACGTCGCCCACATTTCACATTATTTCTAGTTCTGAATACAGGTTGTACTAAACACACAGAATCGAGTAGGCGACAGCACCATGTAACAGTGCTTGGGACGATTCAGGTCTTAAATGACTGCTCTTGCCATGGTTTTGTCACACATCTTGTGCGACAAATCCAGATTTGTATGCAACAATTTAAATAGGTGAAGTGTAAAGGTCCACTTAATGGTTTAAAACAAGCCAATCCATTGTGTTTATACATATACCCTTCACCAGGGCTACACAGTATGCCAGATACAACAGTATATTATATAGGGTGCCTAACAGATGATGACTTCATACCAATAGAACCACAAGATAGTAGGCACCTGCACTTCATGGGTCTACTATCTGATAGTAGAGTACCAGGTCACAGTTCTCAGGATAGTCCCACCAGGAGGTAAGCAAGCCGGGGTCCAGTAGCAGATATAGCAGGCGGGGAGCACGCAGAAGCATAGCCAGTAAACAAGCAAAAGTTCAATAACAAGTGGTTGCAGGTAGGGATCAGGCAGAAGCATAGTTGAGGAACAAGTCAAAGGTTGGTAACGAGTGGTAGCAGAGATATAGCAGCAGGGGGGACAAGAACGATATTGGCTGGAGAAAACACAATAATTTGGCCAACAGGAAGAGCAAAGGCATGGCTTAAACAGGAAGTTCATGGGAGGAGCAAAGAGTTAAAGGTTCAAGAGAAACAAGACACAGGGCAAGGTTGTCCAAGGCAGTGGCTCTCAACCCTGTCTTCAAATACTCCCAAATAGGCCATGTTTTGGGAATTTCTCGTAGATAAAATATCTGTCCAAAATACCAAGCCATTGATATCGGATTTAAAGCACCCGTGCAAGATAAATAAAACCTGCAAACATGGCCTGTTGGGGGTACTTGAGGATTGGGTTGAGAACCACTGGTCTAAGGAATCAGTTAGGGAGCTCTCCAGCTTGTCAAGTGGCTCAGCAAGAAGAGACACTGCCAGACACAGCAGAGTTTGCAGGTTGAGATCCAGGTCCTGATGGTGACACCAACAAAAAATTATTGAAAAAGGTTCTAACTTTTCCTTATGCTAAAGAAAAAAAATATAAACTGCAAGAGCCTCTAGGGCTGGAAAGTACATAAAGGGTTTCATGCTTTTTTGTAACCTGCTCAAAGAGTAAGCTATTGACATCCACACTATAAAATGGCAAGATCAGTCATGGACATGTGCAGATCCGCACTGCGGCTCAGATTGGTGAACTGAACACAAATAAAAGCTGGGGGCATGTCACTGTCCTCTTACAATGGTGAAATGGTTCGGTGGTATACTTTTCAGACAAGACAGCATTAATTCCTGTCTGGTGAAGACATCTTCCTTTACAAATCTAGGCCATGTCAGCAGCGTCGCCTGCGTACATCTCTATGTTGCAGACTGGAGTATTTGTCATTACAGCGTTGTTACTCCAATGACAGCAATGCTCGCTCTTGACCTGTTAAATATACATAATACGAAAAATGATTGGTCATCGTGGATTTATTTTTCTTGACACCAACAGAAAAATAAAATATTACAAGTGCATATTTTTCATGCTCTCTCATTGAAGTCTATAGGGCCAAAAATGTCCTTAAAATGTCACACCATAAGAAGTAGCTGCATGGAAGCACGTTGCATAGGTGTGAACGAGCCCCAACAACAACGCCTGATGTGTGTATGATAGCACTGGACCAATAGATGAAAATATCAGTTCCCATTGATATACCGTAGGACGCGCTTTCCTTCAAAGAAACATACCCCATGATGAATATATAGTGTGGGTGGGAAAGACACAAGGGGAGAGGCGCCTTTGGGTGCAGATATAGGACAAGTTTAATAACACTTTAAATACAAGCAACTCACATTTGTGAAGGCATAAGTAAGCATCAAAGTCTGGGAACCATGAATTTTCTACGAGTTTCCCTCACTTCAAACAGCTTGTTCGGGCCTTCTCGGACTGCTTCCAATGGCGTGTTCAAGTTCTTTTTGCCTTTCATTTTTCTCCTTCCTTCTCTAGACTCTGACTTTCCCTTACTCCCTCCTAGTTTTTCTGGCTCCTTTTTTTCCCTCATTCTCACAGATACCATCCTTTGGGGTTGGTCGCAGGAGTTGGACTACCCATAGGATGACTGAGTAGGCCGTGGAATATGGCCTTTTTCCTTATTTTTTTTTTTTTCTTTCCATTTATTATTCTCCAATGTTCTCCCAATTGCATAAAATTGTTTAACTGCGGTTGTTCTGTTCAGGTACCTTTTTGGCGTCCTCTAATACCTGATCATCCTTTAGCCCCTGCGTTGGCGACCTATATGGTTGCTTCAGATTTCTAATTTTGTCTCAGAAAACCAATAAAAACTTTGAAACTGAAAATATTTAAAAGGATAAGAGCATCAAAACACAGCCAACCCATTTTGAGGGAGGAAAAGTCTCTCCCTTCTTCAGGGCTTAAACAGTCAATTATCATAGAATTATGACCTGTCTAAAAAAGTTAGTTCACCTTTACCCAAAAATTGACTAAGCAGGTAAGGGGCACCTGTAGGTAAAACCAAACTGTGCAGTTCTGACCCATGTTGAATAATGCCCTTGCTATAGGTGTAGGTCCATCTACGTTCCTCCTGAAGCCTCGTTGGAAAACTCCCAAAGATTGCATCATCCCATCCTGCCTTGTTGCAGGGACATTTCTAAACAACACTCCCAACTGATACCGCTTGCCTCTGCCATCAAAGGAGGGAGTTCTTTCTCTGGTTCCAACATGCTTGCCCACTCCCTTGGTGCAGCAGCTCTAAGCTCAGCGATGCTGCGATAGAGCAGGTAGTGAACCTAGCATGTGCAGGGTTTTGAAAGCTTGCTCCCGTGGTGAAGAGGATGTGCAGTAACAGCTAGCAGTGTCTTAGCAATGTCCGAGCAACATGGAGGGGTACTATCTCTGGAAGTTTGTCAGCCAGGCTCTGGGAGCTACGTAAATGGCCTTTATCTTTGGCCAAGGCATTATTCAACTTCAATCAAAACTGCACAGTTTGTTTCTATCTATAGGCACCCCTTACCTGCATAGGCAGTTTTGTGGTAAATGTGCACCAACCCTGTTTGGCGTGACGAACACCAGAATCTCCTAAATGGCACCAAGAGTGGCTCGCAAATCACGCAGGTGTGAACGGATTGGGGTCAAAAGTTTTAGGCCTAACAGCTTTCTGGGATAAAATAAATGATATTTGAAGAAAGCTCTCATCTCCTGAGCCAAGAGAATGGAACAACAATGGAAGTGGACTTCACTGCCAGTCAGTTTGTCCAGGTGCATGAGCGGGCCGAGACTGATGAGAAGCAGCTGTGTGTGGAGCAGATAGGACGGTCCCATACTTCGTACATCAGGCCAACACTTGTGTGTCCTGTCAGAAGCATCTTTCTTAGAAGGGCTAAATTTAGCCCAGCTGTCTATATTCTGGGAAATACTACTGTACGAGGGTAAACATGGCTGCAACAGGGAGCAAGCATGCTGTTTACATTACACCACAAGTGTTTTTTTTTTTTATTAATTTTTTTTTACAAAAGGCTCATTAGCCAATCCAACATATACAGTTAGTAGAGGAACCCAAGGTGGAGAGCCAATATACAGTTTAACTACAAAAGTAGTCAGAACATTTAAATGCGATCACAACATGGCCAATAACACTGCGGTTCAAGATAACACCAAACAGCACTGCTCGGGTCTGCTAGGTGTTACTATAAAGGTAATCCATTGGTAAACCAATGACGAGGGCCCCCCCCCCCCCCAACAACCAGTTGTAAGTAACTGGGTGCTTTCACCACCAAACCCCCAAAAAAGGGACAGAAGCATTATTCAAAATAAACGGTCAGTTCGATCTCTCTATTTGGCAGCCCAGGGCAAGGGACCAATATATAGGAACAGCACTCAAGGAAGAGGATTATCCGGTGCCATCAAGTGTCCGGTTGGCAGGTAAAACAAACATTACTGAGGTGGGTAGTGCAGCTGTGGGGAGGCTCCACAAGGCTAGCAACAAAACGTGGATTAAAGCCCTCAATGGGCGATAAAGGCAGGTGGTCTGGTAGGAATGTCAGACTCAGGGTGGAGTAGAAAGAAAATCAATCGAGTGCTTTCAGCTCTATCATCCTGTGAGCACATCCTGAAAGCGTTTCTCTTGAAGAGAACGAAGTTCTAGGGAGATCCTTGGTGAAACACCTGGGAGGACTTGCAGGTAGAGAAGGCCTCAAACGAGCAGAAGAGGGTGTCTCTTATTGAGAGGGGGGCAGGTCAAATTGCAGGTCCTGAAAATGTCGCCGCAGGTCAGATGGGGAAGAGACGTGAAACTGGCGGCCTCAGTGGGTGAATGAAAGCTTAAAAGGGAAATCCCCATCTGTACCTGATGCCATGTGTTTGCAGGACCTTCAAGTAAGGTTTCAGGTCCGTTTAGTGATGGTAACCGAGGATCCTGGAAATATCAGCCGCCTCGTGAGCCTGGGAATATCAACCGCCTCATGAGCTGGATTATGTGCTCCGGTATAGTGCCTGTGCCTCGTTAGCCGGGTAATTGTATTCCGACGGCGCGGAGCAGGGTCAGGCAGATCTCCTTCACTCGCACGCATGTGCCCCACAAGTACAAGTTTTACACAACCTCATAACTTGCACTTGTAAATTCCATTCAGTTGACTGCCAGCACTATGACAGCAAAAAAAAAAAAAGAAAAGAAAAAAAGACCTATATATTTCTACCAGTTGGTAAATTTGACTTTGAGAGTTAACAATTTTACAACCAGATGCTCAAACCCTTTAAGAACGGGATGGCACGACTTATTTTTTTTAAATAACCCCCGTGACAGTCGTTACCTATACATTTATGAGTGGCATGTGTTGTATATTATAAAGTTTCCAGTCTTTGTACACGACTTGGAACTCCTGATTCAGCAAGTAGCCTTCCTGATTGTGGGTATCTGAAGCCCGCTGGGACTCTCTTCTGTGATTGGGTACAGCTGGCTACCCAGCATGCACCCCCCGATCTCGAGCATGTGCAGTGGGGAATGAATCACGGTGTTTGTGTGGGCATGCCCATTGACTCCTGGGATTGATGCCATTGCTATCCCTGGAGCAAGAGGAAAACAGGAAATGATGTACCTCGCTGCAGTGAGGATGGGTGGAAATGCAGCTTTTACCCTCAACAATTGTGAATGAAAGAAAGAAAAAAACTATCCAAAAACGAATGAGAATGCAATCAGCAACGATTGCAGCCATTAATGTCGATTAGGGTGGAACTCCGCTTTAAGCTGGCCAAAAATTATTTGAATTCCATTCAAACTTCTTTGTTTCAAGGACTTTTGTTCAACTCTCTAACCTAGTGGGGTCAAATCAACTGCAGTGACAAGGACGACGGAAATATTTTCTAGAATGAACAAATTTCTAACTGTGTGTGATTGCATAAAAACCACTAGAAAGGCCAATGCGGCCATGGCCATGATTAAGTCCTAATGGCTGAACACGCTGGGATTTCTAGTGGATTTTATGCAGAATTCCTTGAAAAATAAAAGGAGATTTGTCTGTGGACGTTACAGAAGTGCCAGCTTCTCATCATGACAGAACTTTCTTCTACTCCCCTATTCTTTGGCAGATTCCGTATCCCTCTGCATCCTCATGTCCAATGCCGGGCTATAGGATCTGGGGACTTGGCGTTACTAAACCCAGGACCCTGCATTTACTATATCTGGTCTCCCACACTACACAGAACATGAAAATACAATTATTTAAGTAAATATAAACTGATAAATACCTTTTCTCATCAGCAGTATATAGCAGTTTTAGGACTTCCATCAGTGTCCTGTTAAAGCTTGTAGGAGTCTTCATTCTACTCTGACTGTCCTATGAAGCTGCATGACCCCCGACACGCTAGTCCAGACAGTGCTGATTGGCCCTTTACTGATCACATGCACCCTCCCAAGAAAAAAAAAAAAACTCTCTAGCCAAATGCACCAAACTGAGCATGTGCAGAGTGACTCAAAATGCTCTGTACTATCAGGAGACAGAATGGGGACTGTGGAAGAAGGGGATGATCACAGAAGAAAGGATCAAACAACCCTTTTACATAAAGCAGAGGTTTAACCCCTTAGGTTCCACAGACTATAACAAGCACGCTTTACTGCATATACAGACTGATTTTACTGTTATGGGTTTAGTAACACTTTGATGATGAAGTCAGAAGATCTGCCACCACTAAAGCATAGGGGAGGACAAGGTTGCAGGGAGAAAGCTGGAGAAGATGCGAGGATGAGGCACGTAAAAGTGCTTTTTGTGGCACCCCCCCCAACAGATGTAAAGGAGCATTTAATCCTTGCAGCACAGGGCAGCCCACTGCAATGAAGCATTTTGACTTTCTTAGGACTTCAGCTTCAAGGTGGCTCCGCTGCTATCCAAATGAAAGGATAAGTGCACTTTATAACAATTGCGGTGTAAATATAATCCCCCTTTCCTCAGCTTCAACGGTGGCAGTTTCATTAACTCTTCTTGAGGAAGGGACCAACTTCATTCTGAAGAGGCCTCCGAGTTTGTGTTTCCAGGTTCTCAGCTCCATTGATTGTAGTTTTTACAGAATGGTAGTGGACAGCACAGTTCCATTCCACGCCTACTGAATTTAGCTGAGGGGGGCAATAGATAAAAAGTCAGATTAGGTTAAACTAAGTGGGCTATCTAGCTTAATTATAGTTGAAGGTATCTAGGACATGGTCAGAAGTTAAATGACCAAATTAAACTTGCTACTTGAGGATGTTCTATAATAAAAATGAAAGCCGAGCTGTACCCGAGTCTATTAAAAGCAAACAGAGAAGCAACGAGTTACATCACGTCCTACTTCACGTCCTGGCGCCCAGTCCAGCAGTGAATGAGGCGCTGTATGCATTGACCAGTCCAGGCCAAGGAGCAGCGCGCTCACTGTACAGCTGTGAATGGGCTTTTTCAACCACAGGGCGACGTGTCAGGCAAGAACTGGACTCGATAAACTCCCTCTGCTCTATAGCACAAAAGGCGCCATTGAGTTCAAGACACAGCTTCCATTTGTAGAAGCCTATAAAACATACACAGAGCTCTTCTGTTCATCAACCCATTCTAAAAGTGCCACTGATACTTCTGTAAAATAAGACAGTGGGGATCATTAAGAGGAGCAAGCACACTCCTCTATAAACACTAGCAAAGCATAGGCATACTTCTAGTGCAGATTAGAAAGGCAATATAACACCTTATTGGTTGCCTATTGGTGACTGACCTAGAATTTTAATGCACTTTTCTATACAAGGATTTGAGATATATATATATATATATATTTTTTTTTTTATTAACTAGTGCCAAGGTCAGTAACTACTTCCCAGACTGAGGTGTCGATTTTACTAGGGAAGAAGAGATTTAGGAAATGCTCCCGCCTGCCCGCAGGAGACTGATGACATCTCAGCCTAGGCAAAGTTACTGTCAATCAGACATCCTTGACATTGTCGGTGTACATCAGGGGTTTCCAAACTTTCTAAACAGAGGGCCGGACTTTAGGGGGGGTGGATTGTGGCCAGTAGGAGTGGAAAATCCCTCGGCATCACTGGCAGTAAACAATGTCCCCGTCCGTGAGAAGGAACTCTGCCCCATCCTTGGCGTCCGTGAGAAGGAACTCTGCCCCATCCTTGGCGTCCGTGAGAAGGAACTCCGCCCCATCCTTGGCGTCCGTGAGAAGGAACTCCGCCCCATCCCTGGCGTCCGTGAGAAGGAACTCCGCCCCATCCCTGGCGTCCGTGAGAAGGAACTCCGCCCCATCGCTGGCGTCCGTGAGAAGGAACTCCGCCCCATCGCTGGCGTCCGTGAGAAGGAACTCCGCCCCATCGCTGGCGTCCGTGAGAAGGAACTCCGCCCCATCGCTGGCGTCCGTGAGAAGGAACTCCGCCCCATCGCTGGCGTCCGTGAGAAGGAACTGTGCCCCATCGCTGGCGTCCGTGAGAAGGAATTGTGCCCCATCGCTGGTGTCCGTGAGAAGGAATTGTGCCCCATCGCTGGTGTCCGTGGCAGGATTTGTGCTCCTAGGACAGTGTCAGAGGAGTATCGTCTTGTATTAGTGGGCAGAATACTGCCCCGAAGGCTGGTTAAGGGCTAGCAAAGGGCAGCAGTTTGGAGATAACTGGTGTATATTTTGACATTTATTCAAGGAGATTTTATTAACTTTAAAAACTGTTGCCAATAAACTATTTTTTAACTCTATCTGTAAACATGGAGGCCTGTTATCTACACCCACTGCGTTCCTTGGGTAGATGTGGCCCAAAGGAATTATACTTTAAAGCTGTTTCAATGTAGTTATATGGGTCAGGTGCGCTTTCTGTTAATTGGATACAGCCACCATCTTGGCCTACTAACGTGCAGGTATGAACCATGAAGATTTATTTTTGGTGAACAAGTTCCTCCAAGCACCTCATTCCTTCATGGGAGCCTCAGCACATCTTCACTCCCAATTTTTGGTGGGCTTGTACCCTCAACCATAACTTGCAGGTTGACTAATCATGCAGCCCTATAGTTTTTTTCAATGACCTGCGTGGTGTGGGCATTCCCTGCAACGATGATCTGACGGTCTTTTTTTTTTCTGCTTATCTACTTCTAACGGTGGCTGGCAGAGTGTTTTCCAAAACCCTGCTGTGGTCCACCAAATCCACTACCAAGATGACGACTTTAGGCACGGACCTCTGAGGAGTACTAGAGTGCGTTCAGGTTCCTTCATAACCAGGAAGAACCCTACAGTGCCAAGATGATCCCTCCCATTGACTGGCACAATGGAAACCAGAGCAGGCTGCTGGTAAATTTACAGGTGGAAGAAATCGGTACATATTGCTAAAAAGTCCTTCATCGGGTGAAGCAGCAACTTGAGGTGAAAGAGAACACAATAAAATGCAAGTGGGCAAAAAACAGTCCACAGGTCTCCACATTAAATTCCATTTTTGGGTGGGCTGATCCTTTAAGTAAAAAATAAATAAAAGCAATACATTTCCAGTCATTTTCCCAGTACATAGATATGGACATAATGAAGCAGAAAATCTCACCGATACTGACTCATTGTTGACAATGAGGTGACATAATTAAGAGGTGTGTTGTGGATAAACAGGACACAAAGGAGCAGTGGGCCCATTGTACACCACTACAGAATTACCAGATGCCAGTTACAAATGTCCCTGCTGCATACTGAGCTCGTACTTAATTAAAGTCCCCTTTTCACAATTCTCATCTCTGGAGGACAGATACGCAAACTAAAGAGACAAAAAAAGAAAAAAAAAATGTGTAGTTGTCTTGCATGATTCAAATGACCTATTAGCAATTAATCCATGGAATGGAACTTTTTCAAATGTATTTTTTTGCAGGGCTGATATTAAAGCCCAATGCCAAGCAAACTTTTTTTGTTTTGGCAAAAGGGTGGGAAATAGTTATGACTATTGAAGCCCCCAGTGCCACCATTGGAAAGATTTCACCTCAGCTCAGGGACAGGGTGTCACCATCACAGGAAGCATCCTGGGGTCACAGAAACCAAAAACAATCTGAAAGTGGTTCTAGTGGCCATATTTGGAGCAAATTTTAACCAGTTCTTGATGACCTTGCCAAAATTTGTTCAGTGGTTGGCCTTGTTGGCACCCAATCTCCCAACATCCTCTTATTGAGAAGTTGAAGGAGTCAGAAAACTGTCAGATGAACACTGTCTGTATCCAATCAGATACAGGCAATGTTGGGGTACCTTGACAGCCAGTAGCCCTGGTTGTCAAAATACAATAGCCGCAGCAAGAGATCCAAACATGCTGTTAGCGTTGATGGCGAAATCTGTTAGATTCAAAAAGGAAAAAAAATATCTTGTGCTTAGAGGCAGTTTAACGTTTCCCTACAATGCCTGAAATTTAAGAAAAAATTAAATAAAAATTAAATTAAATTATATATATATATATATATATATATATATATATATATATATATATATATATATATATATATATATATATATATATATATATCATAAGAATTGACACCATTTCACCAATTTGTAGGTAAGGAGTAAAAGTTTTAAAGATTGCAAGCTCTCCTGAGCAGGGCCCTCCTAACCCTCTTGTATTTAATTGCACTGTAACTGAACCGTCTACCTTTATATTGTAAAGCTGTGCACAAACCGTTGGTGCTACATAATCCTGTATTATACAGTCAGGTCCATAAATATTGGGATATTGACAATCCTAATCTTTTTGGCTCTATACACCACCACAATGGATTTGAAATGAAACTAACACGATGTGCTTTAACTGCAGACTTTCAGCTTTAATTTGAGGGTGTTTACATCCCAATCAGGTGAATGGTGTAGGAAATACAACAGTTTGTATATGTGCCTACCACTTTTAAAGGGACCAAAAGTAATGGGACAGATTAACAATCATCCATCAAACTTTCACTTTTTAATACTTGGTTGAAAATACGTTGCAGTCCATTACAGCCTGAAGTCTGAAACGCATAGACATCACCAGATGCTGGGTTTCATTTCTGGTGATTTCTGGTGATGCTCTGCCAGGCCTCTACTGCATCTGTCTTCAGATCCTGCTTGTTCTTGGGGCATTTTCCCTTCAGTTTTGTCTTCAGCAAGTGAAATGCATGCACAATCGGATTCAGGTCAGGTGATTGACTTGGCCATCGCATAACATTGCACTTCTTTCCCTTAAACTCTTTGGTTTCTTTCGCAGTATGCTTCAGGCCATTGTCTGCAATGCGAAGCGCCGTCCAATGAGTTCTGAAGCATTTTGCTGAATATGAGCAGATAATAAGATAATATTGCCCGAAACACTTCAGAATTCATCCTGCTGCTTTTGTCAGCAGTCACATCATCAATAAATACAAGAGAACCAGTTCCATTGGCAGCCATACAGGCCTATGCCATGACACTACCACCACCATGCTTCACTGATTAGGTGCTTTGGATCATGAGCAGTTCCTTTCCTTCTCCATACTCTTCTCTTCCCATCACTCTGGTACAAGTTGATCTTGGTCTCAATCTGTTCATAGGATGATGTTCCAGAACTGTGAATGCTTTTTTAGATGTTGTTTGGCAAACTCTAATCTGGCCTTCCTGTTTTTGAGCCCACCAATGGTTTACATCTTGTGGTGAACCCTCTGTATTCACTCTGGTGAATTGTTGACTTTGACACACATACACCTACCTCCTGCAGAGTGTTCTTGATATGGCCAACTGGGATAATGAGGGAATAACACACACCTGGCCATGGAACAGCTGAGCAGCCAATTGTCCCATTACTTTTGGTCCCTTAAAAAGTGGGAGGCACATATACAAACTGTTGTAATTCCTACACCGTTCACCTGATTTGGATGTAAATACCCTCAAGCTGAAAGTCTGTAGTTAAAGCACATCTTGTTTGTTTCATTTCAAATCTATTGTGGTGGTGTATAGAGCCAATAAAAGATTAGAATTGTGTCAATGTCCCAATATTTATGAACCTGACTGTATTAATAGATTTGTGGCAAGACTGGCCATAGATTATGCAATTTTCTTTCCTTCATGTAATTACTGCCAGGCTATAGCCTCCGGCAGCAATCACATGAAAAAAAAAAAATCAGTCAAGCTGGTTGTAATTAAGCTGATCAAAAGCTGTCCATAGATGGATCCAAATTCCACTGGTTCCTGTACAACCAGTCAAATTTTGCTCTGTCTATACCTGGTCAAAGTGGTTGTAAACCTCAGACAAGAATTATGAAATATATAGTGTGTATTTGCCTCAATTAAAGGGGTTGTAAAGACAGAAGGTTTTTGATCTTCATGCATTCTATAAATGCAGTGCTAATGACAAGAGTAACAATTGTTTAATATACATTCTGCAATAGAGTTTGTTTAAAAAAATAAAAATAATAATAATAATAATAATAATATCAAATACGTGGGTGGAACTCCGCTTTAAGATCACCAAGCGTAATTTCTAATCGCTGCTTCCTTCCTCTGCCATCAGCATGAGTCACTTCTAACAAGTTTTCCTGACATCAAGAGAAAAAGGGTGACAGCCTGTGATTGACAGCCTCGGCTGTGTTCCTGTGTGCTGTGTGAAGGGGGTGTGTCCCCTCCCTCCAATCAGCCCTCAGAGCTCTAATCACCAAGCACCTGCAGAGTGTAACTTCAGCTCTTTGCCCCCTTTTTTCATAATTCTCAGATATTAATCATTATAAGGATGGATTTTGAGTGGGTGTAGAGTAGAGGAGACGGCAGATAAACAGGTTCAATGTAGGAGGATTTGTTTCATTTCTGTGTATCACATAAGGCCAGTCACTTCACTTGGTCTATAAGCACTTTAAAGAGGTTGTAAACCTCCAGGGAAAAAAAAAAAACCTGCAAGACAAAAAGGCATATTGAGCTAGTATGCATCACATACTAGCTCATTATGAAATGCTTACCTCAGAACGATGCCCTGAATCGGCGTCGGCACTCAGAGTACACGGCAGACATCTTCCACTTGAGTTATTTCCAGGTTCGCAGCTCCAGCACTATGATTGGCCGCAGCCATTATATCACTCCCGCAAATGCTCACGGGAGCAGCCAGTCACGGCGTGAGTCCCCAAGAAATGGCACCAGCGGCCCGTTTCTTCAGTGTGCATGCGCCCATGATGTTGGCATTAGTGCATATACTGAATATCTCAAGTTTAGGAGATATTCAAGGTACCTACAGGCAAAGTCTTGTTATAGGCTTACCTGCAGGTAAAAGTGGTGTAACAGAGTTTACAACCACTTTCAAGTGGTTGTAAACCCTTACAAACCACTTTGACCTACAGGTAAGTCTAGATTAAGGCTTACCTGTAGGTCCAAGAAATATCTCCTAAACCGTATAGGTATATATTTGCCCGAAGACAGGCACCGTCTTCGGGCATGTGCCGTAGACAGCGGCGCGCAAGCGCACTGAGCGCGGCATCGTCAATGATGAAGATGCCACGCGTGTCGGCTCCCGTGCGCATGTGTGGGAGTGACGTCATTGCGGCTTCGCCGAATGACAGCGGCGGAGCTGCGAGACCCCACCGAGAAGATGGATGCGCCGGACTACAGGGGACAGCAGTGACTTCGCTGGCTCCTGTGTCAGGTAAGTGACACATAATGGACTATTATGCGATGCATAGCAGTCCATTATGCTTTACCTTTGCAGGGAATGAAATAGGAAGTAAACCCATCAGGGTTTACTTCCTCTTCAAGGTACAACAGACTGCTAGATTATGTTGCCACGAAGACCTCTGGGAGATGCAGTATGAATTGCAGAATCTAAGAGATCTTGGGAAGTCCAATCAACCAAATTGAATTGCATTGACTAGTTTAAAAGGACGGGAAATTTACAAGCAAAGCCTTCACAACCAACAGCTCAGTCTGTTGCCTTATACGGATCACTATTGGCCATCGCTGTGTTCAGCAGCTGCTCTGACCAATATTGAGGGCAAGAGATGGGGAGGAACAGGCAGAACTGAGGACCACTAGAGATGGGGTCATATCAGAGAATTCTGGTTTTATGGATTCCCTAGGAAAAAAAAATCACATGGAAATTCCTACTTTGCAGGTTCTAGTTTTAAGTGTTTAATGTTAATAGGTTTGTTGTAAAGAGCACCTGTCATCGAAATATTTAAGCAATATCAACCCATACTTGTAAGCTGTACAGACATGAAGAACATAAGGTACATGAGAGGTGTAATAGAACTTTTGATCTTTACAGAAAGTCCATCATTAAATCTACTGTTAATACATTGCTCTCTTCGTTACATAAAGCTGTCATCGTAGGTTTACACTTGGGTCTGTTCTCCAGAGACGAATCCCAGAGCGCACAGAACTTGCAGTGCTTAGATGTCTCTTCCAATACGAGAAAGGCAGCCACCCGCTCTGGTAAGAAATACGGCTCCTATAATCTCTCCTATTAATAACATTAGTGACAGGTCCCATTTTAACAGGCCAGACTGGTAACACATTGGCCATGGTTGCGGTCATGACAGATTACAGCTGCAGTCTAACATACTGCTGTGGGCAACTCGCCTCAAATTTTTGTTAAAATAAAAGTGTGTTGTAATTATGGAATAAGCAGACTATTGAATTACAAATGGCCCACTATGTGAGGTATGTATAGCAATATGTACTTCTCTATTGGGTAGGAAAGAGGGAGGGGGTGTGACAGAGCTCTGACTTTGGAGCTGTAAGTCAATGTGTGCAAAATTAGAGCCTTCAATTAGGGCTCTCTGGAACAGCAGCGAGGTACAAGCACACATTTCACAATGCCTGATTACTGATATGACTTGTTTCCCACAGAGAAAATAAATAAGATATGCTAAAAAGATATTCTAAACCAGGGTTTCTCCAGAGGTTGCTAGAAGTTCCTTGAGCTAAGGCTCACTGACCTCCCATCTGATGATGTGACCAAAGATGATATGTAGGTGGGACATTGTTCCCACCGACCACCAACCTACGGAGCATTCTTCCCACCGACCACCAACCTACGGAGCATTCTTCCCACTGACCACCAACCTACGGAGCATTCTTCCCACCGACCACCAACCTACGGAGCATTCTTCCCACCGACCACCAACCTACGGAGCATTCTTCCCCACCGACCACCAACCTACGGAGCATTCTTCCCACTGACCACCAACCTACGGAGCATTCTTCCCACTGACCACCAACCTACGGAGCATTCTTCCCACTGACCACCAACCTAAGGAGCATTCTTCCCACTGACCACCAACCTACGGAGCATTCTTCCCACTGACCACCAACCTAAGGAGCATTCTTCCCACTGACCACCAACCTACGGAGCATTCTTCCCACTGACCACCAACCTAAGGAGCATTCTTCCCACTGACCACCAACCTACGGAGCATTCTTCCCACTGACCACCAACATGAGGAGCACTCTTCCCACGGACCACCAATGTGAGGAGCATTCTTCCCACGGACCACCAATGTGAGGAGCATTCTTCCCACGGACCATCAACGTAAGGCACATTCTTCCCACTGACCAACAAGGAAAATTCATCCTGCTGACCCCCAATGTGAGGAGCATTTTTTCCCCATGATCCACAAATGTGAGGAGCATTCTTCCCACGGACCAACAATGTGAGAAGCATTGTTCCCATGGACCATCAATGTGAGGAGCCTTCTTCCCACGAAGCATGAATGTAAGGCACATTCTTCCCTCTGACCACCAACCTAAGGAACATTCTGCCCACTGACCACCAATCTAAGCAACATTCTTCCCACTGACCGCCAACCCAAGGAGCATTCATTCTTCCCCCTGACCATCAATGTAAAGAGCATTCTTCCCACTGGCCACCAATGTATGGAAAATTCTTCCCACTGATCACCCTGTAAAGGACATTCTTCCCCCTGACCACCAATGTAAGGAGCATTCTGCTTACTGACCACCAATTTAAAGGGGCATATTTCTCACGGATCACTAATGTAATAGGCATTCTTCCCATTGTCTCCAGAGTCATTTTGAATTTTAAATATTCCATTTAAAGCTGCATCCATTGTTTTATCAAGAAAGGTCAGGAAAAAAATCAACTGCCACTTTCTTTCAACTGGGGGGCCAAAAACTGTACAGTAATCAAAAGCCTTATATCGTTATCATGTGCCTGGCTCACTGCTCTTCCCCGACGTCTGCATAGAACCTGAACCCAAGGGACAGGCATGCCCTGCAACAGGATTTCCATCAAGGTACATTCTAAAGTTTTGTTTTTTCAGTGGAGTCCATCTTCTTAGACTGATCAGTTGGAGATTACAAAGACAGGCCCTTCCATTCAGCAGTCAGTTTGATAAAAATGCTAATAAAACATATTACGATTTACAGAACAGAGTAAGGTACGAGTTTGAATTCATTGTTTGCAAAATCCTTGCAAAGCCTTCTCAAAAGTTGCCTCTAGGGTACAAGAAATGTAGGGAGGAGGGTGGTTTGAAGAACCAAAAGAAGCTCCTATACAGTAGAAGACATGCACTGTATGGGCCCATGTAGCAGTGTAGCACCTGTATAAACCATGGCAGATGATAAGAGCATTCCAACAATGGCAACATTCTGAGCTATTCCAACACTGCAGATATTTTATCCTGATTTAAACGGCTACCCGTCCCCCTGGACTCCGCAGTGCCCTGGCACACAGTCACCACTCCGGCATCGCTCTTCATACCAACCGTTCCATGGTATCAACATGACGTTCGTCGGTCGTCCAAATCCCACTGACCTCATTTACCGACGGGTCTGGGAGAATTAGGGAGGTCAATGTTGTCTATATAGCAACCAGACTCATTCCTTGACTCCCACTTTACAGGAAGACTTTTTTTTTTTACGTCAGGCTTCTAAAGTTACAATTTAAAGCAATATTTAACCAAAAATATTAATATATTGCAGCTTACCAATATTTAGATGTGGTGGCTGCATTCGTTTTGGGTTTAGTTTTTGAGGCTATCCCCTCCTCTGCTTTCACCTGGTGATCTGACCAGTGTCACATCTCCTGTATTAGAGCCCCCACATTGGATGCGGGGTTGGCGGTAAAGCGGCACTAAAAATATTGCCGCTTTACCTTTATCGTAGTTTTAGCGGCGCTAATCGCCCGCTAGTGGGGCATTTGTAAAAAAAAAATCACCACAAAGTTCTGCTACAGCAGCGCTATGCCGGCGGTGTAGCCGCGCTGCCCCATTGATTTCAATTCGCAGGAGCGGTGGAGGAATACACCGCTTCTTCGCCATTCCAAAGATGCTAGCAGGACTTTTTTTTAGCGTCCTGCCAGCGCACCGCTCCAGTGTGAAAGCCTTCGGGGGCTTTCACATTGGAGAGACAGGAGCGGCTGTTTCGGGGCGCTTTGAAGGCGCTAATTTTAGCGATGTGCCCCAGTGTGAAAGGGGTCTTAAACAGCAGCCTTGTCAGTCTGGGGTGGGAGGGTGGTGTTAGATGGACTAGCAGAATTAAAGTGTTACTAAACCCAGGAGTCTGCATTCACTATATCTGGTCTCTCACAGGACATGGGAGTGCTATTATCTTAGTAAATATAAACTGCTAAATACCTTTTCTTATTAGCAGTATATAGGAGTCTTGTGACTTCTATCAGTGTTTGGTCAAGCACTAGTTAAAGCTTGTAGAAGCAGTTTTCATTCTCCTCTGACTGTCCTATGAGGCTGCAGGACCCCTAACCCTCTGTCCGGACAGTTAGGATTGGCTCCTGCTCTGATCACACACACCCTCCCCCAAAAAAAACAAAAAAAAAAAACACGCTCTAGCAATTGGTGTTAAAAATGGTGTTATCGGCAGAGTGGTGATGAGAGAAAAGGTGCCGATAATGCCATTGAAATCGCACTGCGTTTTTGCGGTAATTTTACCGTGAATTCGCTGCGATTTTACCGTAAACTCATGGAGATTTTATCATGAGTTAGTCCCGTTTTACACTGGTGCAATATTGCATGCAATTCACACTGCAAATACACATGCCATGTCTGTGCAAAGCGATTTCAGCCATATCTTTTTTTGGTCCGCATGGTTGTTCACACACATGGCATGCGATTCATGTCCGAACTGACAGTTCACATTGTGATATGCGAACTGATCTGGGAGTGTCATTAACTTTGTATTGACAGTGTGAACTGCCTGTGAGTCGGGTGCGATGCAGGAACCAGTCCTGGATTCGCAGGGTACTCGCATCACACCAGTGTGAACCGAGCCATACTGTGCTTATGGTGTTTTTCATAAATCATGCGACTCAAAAAACACATTAAAAACGTAACACGTGTGTTAATGATGCGTTCTTGCTGTGTTTTTAATGCATTTGAACGGGGAGTTGCGTTTTTTTTTTTTTTAACTGCCCAAAAATGCACCAAGCAGGATTTTTAACACCACGATGAAAGCCCAACAGCCCAGTGTGCAGACATACAGAGAATTTAAAGGGATACATTTTTCTAGAGCTTTTCTTGTGCTAAAAAGGTGCCAATAATAGACGATAGTGAATTCATATTCATTCAAACTGATGATATTGATAAAAAAAAAAAATCTAAATTATATATATATATATATATATATATATATATATAAAGATCTAAATTATATATATTATATAAAAATCTAAATTAAATTATATATATTATATAAAAATCTAAATTAAATTATATATATATATAAAAATCTAAATATATATATATATATATATATATATATATATATATATATATATATATATTTTTTTAACCACTTCAGCTCCGGACCAATAAACACCTTAAGGACCAGAGGTCTTTTTGCAATTTCGCACTGCGCTGCTTTAACTGGTAATTGCGCGGTCATGCAATATTGCACCCAAACGAAATTTGCGTCCTTTTCTTCCCACAAATAGAGCTTTCTTTTGATGGTATTTGATTGCCTCTGCGATTTTTTTTTTTTGCGATATAAATGGAAAAAGAGCGAAAATTTTGAAAAAAAAAGATATTTTCTTCTTTTTGTTATAAGAAAAATCGAATAAACTAAATTTTAGTCATACATTGAGGGCAAAATTTATTTAGCCACATGTCTTTAGTAAAAAAAATGTCAATAAGCGTATATTTTTTGGTTTGCGCAAAAGTTATAGCGTCTACAAACTAGAGTACATTTTCTGGAATTTACACAGCTTTTAATTTATGACTGCCGATCTCATTTCTTGAGGTGCTAAAATGGCAGGGCAGTACAAATCCCCCCCAAATGACCCCATTTTGGAAAGTAGACACCCCAAGGAAACTGCTGATGGGTATGTTGAGCCCATTGAATATTTATTTTTTTTGTCCTAAGGGATTGAATAATGACAAAAAAAAGTTGTCACTAAATGATATATTGCTCACACATGCCATGGTTATATGTGGAATTGCACCCCAAAATATATTCCGCTACTTCTCCCGAGTATGGCGATACCACGTGTGTGGGACTTTTTGGGAGTCTAGTCGCGCACGGCACCCCGAAAACCAATCACCACCTTCAGGATTTCTAAGGGTGCAAATTTTTGATTTAACTCCTCACTACCTATCACAGTTTCGAAGGCCATAAAATGCCAAAATAGCACAAAACCCCCCAAAATGACCCCATTTTGGAAAGTAGACACCCCAAGCTATTTACTGAGAGGCATGTTGAGTCCATGGAATATTTTATATTTTGCCAAAAGTTGCGGGAATATTACAAACTTTTTTTTTTTTTGCACAAAGTTGTCACTAAATGATATATTGCTCACACATGCTATGTGCAGAAGTCAAATTACACCCCAAAATAAATTCTGCTGCTTCTCCCGAGTACGGGGATACCACATGTGGGGGACTTTTTGGAAGCCTAGCCACGTACGGGACCCCGAAAACCAAGCACTGCCTTCCGGATTTGAATATAAAATGCTATAAAAAACAAACTAACCAGAGTCACCCGTAACACTTATACGGTGATCAGTGGTGAAAGGGTTAACTAGGGGCAATCAGGGGGTTCAAATTTTTATTAGGTAGTATATGGGGGTCCCTGGCGCTATATAAAAACCTGACGGGGAACCTAAATAACTAACTGGCTAACCAGCGTCACCAGTGACACTTATACTGTGATCGCTGGTGAAAGGGGGTGAAAGGGTTAACTAGCAGCAATCAGGGGGTTAAAACCATTATTGGGTAGTATATCGGGGTACCTAGCGCTATAAAAACCTGGCGGTGAACCTAAAAAAATAACTAGCTACCTAGCGACACTAGCGACACTGATGCAGCGTTCAGAAAAATTATCGCTTAGTGACACTGGCAAAAGGGGGTGAAAGGGTTAACTAGCGGAAATCAGGGGGTTAAAACCATTATTGGGTAGTATATCGGGGTACCTAGCGCTATAAAAACCTGGCGGTGAACCTAAAAAAATAACTAGCTACCTAGCGACTGTAGCGACACTAATGCAGCGATCAGAAAAACGATCGCTTAGTGACACTGGCAAAAGGGGGTGAAAGGGTTAACTAGCGGCAATCAGGGGGTTAAAACCATTATTGGGTAGTATATCGGGGTACCTAGCGATATAAAAACCTGGCGGTGAACCTAAAAAAATAACTAGCTACCTAGCGACACATGCAGCGATCAGAAAAATGATCGCTTAGTGACACTGGCAAAAGGGGGTGAAAGGGTTAACTAGCGGCAATCAGGGGGTTAAAAACATTATTGGGTAGTATATCGGGGTACCTAGCGCTATAAAAACCTGGCGGTGAACCTAAAAAAATAACTAGCTACCTAGCGACTGTAGCGACACTAATGCAGCGATCAGAAAAACGATCGCTTAGTGACACTGGCAAAAGGGGGTGAAAGGGTTAACTAGCGGCAATCAGGGGGTTAAAAACATTATTGGGTAGTATATCGGGGTACCTAGCGCTATAAAAACCTGGCGGTGAACCTAAAAAAATAACTAGCTACCTAGCGACACTAGCGACACATGCAGCGATCAGAAAAATGATCGCTTAGTGACACTGGCAAAAGGGGGTGAAAGGGTTAACTCTAGGGGCAATCAGGGGGTTAAATCTTTATTGGGGGGTGATAGGGGGCTACCCTGGACCTAACACTAACTGTCCTGACAGTTTTTACTGTCACAACTGACACTGAATGCATTGATCAGTAAAGAAATGATCAATGCAATCAGTGACACTGTGACTGGGGGGGGAGGGGGGGCGATCGGGGGGGGGATCGGGGGGCGATCGGGGGGGGGGGATCGGGGGGGGGTTTGTGTGCCTGTGTGTACCTACATGTCAGTGTAGTGTTGGTGCACACTTACTTTTACTGTTCTCCTCGTAGTCCGGTCAAAAAGACCGCCCCGAGGAGAATGACATCACTTCCTCCTTCCTGTGTAAACAATACACAGGGGAGGAAGCTTCTCATTGGCCAGGAGCGATCCAGAGGGGTTGGCCGAAAACCAACGGCCATCCCCTCATCACGGAGCGCTCCTGGACCGAATCGGACCGCCGTAACCAGCGGGAGGGGGTCCGATCGGACCCCCCACCCGCTGGAAGGCAATCACGTAGATGTACGTGATTATGCCTGCCTGTGCCATTGTGCTGACGTACAATGGCAATACGGCGGTCCTCAAGTGGTTAAACTAGTTGGTTTCAGTACCAAAATTTCCATTCGGTGCACCTCTAACACACAACAAACTGAGCATGTGCAGAGTGCCTCCTTTCGATACAGCGGGTGCATTGGGGACTGTGGAAGAAGGGGAGGATCAGAGAAGACAGGATCAAACAGCCTTTTTACACAATGTACAGGATTAACTTCCTAGGCTCCATAGAGAGTATAACAAGCATGTTTTACTGCGTATATAGACTGATTTTACTGTTGTGGGTTTAGTAACACTTTAAATACACTAACAAATTGAAGCTGATCTCCAGATCCCATTTTATAATCAGTTGCAGCAAACTTTTTTTTTTTCTCTTTGGGATAAAGGTTTTACATTAAATAAAATTAAAGCTGATCATTGTAAGCACCCCTGCCAGTGGTAAATGGTTGATCTCATCCCTGTAAATGCAAGAGTGCTTGGTCTGTTGGAAGACAACATACTTGATGGCTTGCTCACCAAGTGAAAATAGAAGAAAGCACGCCTAAAAAAAATGAAAACGAATGCAGCCATTACATCTACAAATTTGTGAGCTGCAATAGAATAAAGGTTTGCTTTTGGGTTTTTATACGGCTTTAAAGGTAAAACAAGCAAGTCCATTCAATAAAAGTCTTGACACACTTCAATAATACAGAACAAAATGGAATATATAAAAGATAAAAGGGAGAGAAAGACAAAAATGTGAAGCAAACACATGAAGACTTACAATAGGCTCCTATTCTGCAAAAGTAAATGTAGATATACAGTAAAACCTTGGATTGTGAGGACAATTCGTTCCAGAAACATGCTTGTAATCCAAAGCACTTGTATATCAAAGCGCATTTCCCCATAAGAAATAATGGAAACTCAAATGATTTGTTCCACAACCATTCATTCATAGGTCCTTCGGTTTATAGTTCATATAAAAAGATTATAGCAATGTGACAGGTTGTGTAACCATAAAATGTCCATCCACAAATGGAAGCCTCCACAAGGGGATTAGAAGCAAAATCCAGCAGGAGCTACAAAGCATAAAAGAGAAGAGAGGTGCCTCTAAGTGTAGCAATATGATATAATAAAGATACAACATTTAGCATCTCACATGGTTGATGATTAAAAGAGGATCATCTAAGTATGCAGGCATCCGGGGTAAACCTGTCCACATAGACCATCCTCCGCCCCGCCGGCTCTCACCGCTGTCAGTCTGTAATCATGTGCGGGAAGACTACCGTGCAGTAGAGCGATCCAAAAGCGAGGCTTGAAGTGCTCATGGAGCGCAGCGTGGAAAGGATGATGTAGATGGCGGTGCAGAGGACGGTCTATGTGGACAGCTTTACCCTCAATGCCTGCATACTTAGGTCTCTTTTAATCATCAACCATGTGAGTTGCGAAATGTTGCATCTTCATTAAATGTAACCATATTGCTACACTTAGAGGCGCCTCTCTTCTCTTTTATTGTCCGCTGTGATGTGACACTACTTTACTTGTATATCAAGACATCGCTTGTATATAAAGTCAAAATATATTAAAAAAAAATGCTCATCTTGCAAAACACTATCAAACCAAGTTACTCTTAAAGTGGAGTTCCGCCTGTGAAACAAATAAAAAATAACAGTCAGCAGCTACAAATACTGTAGCTGCTGACTTTTAATATAAAGGACACTAACCCGTCCAGGGAGCCCGCGATGTCGGCACCCGAAGCCGACCCGTTCCTTGGCTCTGGGTGCAGGCGCCTGCATCCTTACTGAGGGAAACAGGAAGTGAAGCCTTTGCAGCTTCACAGCTTTTTCCTACTGCGCATGCGCGAGTCGCACTGTGCTTTCTGAATGGTCCCTGCCGTCTCCCATAAGGCAGCGGGTGGGGGAGGAGGAGGGGGCCAGACATTGTGTCGTTTGCTGAACAAGATTGCAGCGATCTTTCTCTGGAAGTGGGAGAAGATACCTGGATTTGCCTGAATGCGGAACCGGAGGGGGAGGGGGCTGGTGGATGTTCCATTTCTGGGTGAAGCTCCACTTTAATCCAAGGTTTTACTGTATTGTGTGTGTGTGTGTGTGTGTATATATATGTATCCTGTTTCCAGCTTCTTCCAGGCACAGGCTCCCATTGACAGAGGAGCACACAGTCTTATTTTATATTCACACATGCAGCCAACATTCCACTATCTTCTCCTCTTCTCCGGGCAGCCTGGAGCAGATTAAATCTATCAGCCTTTCAAAGAACGCTGCCCTCAGCACTTCCTCCCGCGCTGCGTACTGGAAGCGAGCTCTGCACTGCTTTCTACTCAGGCAGCCCAGATGGGCAACATTAATTCATTTTCTAAAAAGAAAAAAAAAAAAAAAAACCTCTGTAGGTGCCAAGCTTGTGACAGTCGGGGACAAAGAAAACTTTCTTAAAGCTGAACTCCGGGCCAACAACTCTATAAAATACATACGAGAGCCGTTTTACCTGCTAAAAGATTTGTATTTCTGCCTATTCAGTACTGGGATTTACACAGACGAGTCTTGCCTGGCAGTGAAGGGGAGTGGATTGTTCCCTGCTGCAGTCTCACTTTCACTTACAGGCCCCATCTCCATCCTGTGACTGGATAGTTTTGGTTGAATGTTGTTGCACTATTTATGGTCAAATATTGTTATGTTTATGTTTAGGGCGGTTTAAAAAGTTCCTAGACTATTGTTTTAAGCAAGGTCATAGACGGTGTGAATTTCTTTGCTGTACTAATGACACTGGCTGGGAAGGGGTTAAACATCTAGGGAGATCAAAGAGCTAAAATGTGTGCCTAGCCAGTGTTTACTGTGTGTGGTGCTTTTACTAAGAGCTGTGATGCTCTGCACAGAAAGAAAATCCATCACTTCCCTATCAGGACGGATCTCTGCCTTGTTTACAGCTCTTCCTCCTAAGTTTTCCCTTGGCGATCAGTGAGTGCCGTGGACATTCATTGCCCCGCACCCTCTGATTGGCTGAATCACAGCAGAAGTAGTGAGCGACCCCCTACCTGGAAGCGCAAAATCACACACACGTGTGTGTGTGTGTGTGTGTGTGTGTATACACGTGTGTGTATATGTATATATTAGCGCTTGTACACACGGTTGGACATTCCAACGGAAAATGTCCGATCGGACAGTGTTGTCGGATAATCCGACTGTGTGTGGGCTCCATCGGACTGTTTCCATCGGAATGTCCGACCGACAAAGTCTCTCTAAGCTGGGCTATAAAATTTTCCCGACAACACGATCCGATCAGACCTTGTCTGATCATTTGTAGAGAATTCCGATCGGACAAAGTGCCACGCATGCTCAGGTCAAATTCCTAGACCAAAGCTATTGGCTACTAGCCTGAACGTAGTCCTGTCGTAACGAAATAACGTCATCACGTTACGAACGATCGGATTTTCCGACAACTTTGTCCGACCGTGTGTATGAAACACCAGTTTCGGACAAAATCCGTCGGATTGTTCGACCGTGTGTACAAGGGCTTAGAGCTGCACAATTAATCATCAAGAATCGTTATCGCGATCTTGACTGAAGTGTTTCATAATTCTTTATATGCAAAGAATTCTCTCTGCTCTTCTGAAGCCACAGCCTCAAAAGAAAGGAAGAGAAAAACTGGGCAGTCTGCCAAGAATCAAAACATTCTTTACCAGTTGAACTGAAGTATAAACATTGTAACAATTTGTCAATGGAATAGACTTTGTGTGTAAGTGGAAAAAGTTTAACCACTTTAAAACGCTAAACCTTTTTCTGACATTTGTTGGTTTCAAGTAAAAAAAAAAAATATTTTTTTTTTGCTAGAAAATTACTTAAAACCCCCAAACATTTTAATATATATATATATATATATATATATATATATATATATATATATATATATATATATATATATATATATATATATATATATATATTTTTTTTTTTTTTTTTTTTTTAGTAGACACCCTAGAGACTAAAATGGTGGTTAATGCAATTTTATATGACACACTGTATTTACGCAGCGGTCTTTCATATGCAATTAAAAAAAAAAAAAAAAAAAAAACAGTATAATTTGTATAATGTGAAAGATTTTACATGCTGTCAGCACAAAAACCTTCACCCCCCCCCCCCCCCCCCCCATGAACACACATGTGCGACGTGTGGGCATTAGGGCCCAACCTCCTCGCTTTCACACATATCCATTACATGGTCAGCAAGAAGGGTAATACTACTAATAAATCTGTTTTTTTTTTTCTCAATACCTTTTGTATCAACTGCCCCTTCCTTTTTAGATTGTAAGCTCTAATGAGCAGGGCCCTCTGATTCCTCTTGTACCAAATTGTAATGTAAATGTAATGTCTGCCCTCATGTTGTAAAGCGCTGAGCAAACTGTTGGCGCTATATAAAACCTGTATAATAATAATAATAATTATATGGATTGCTTCAAGGATTTAAACTTTTCAGCACTTTAAAAGTCGCGCTTTGAAATGTTTGGCATTTCGATATCAGGACAGGTACACATTTGTATATGTGAGGTGGAACCGCGATTAGAAAAAAAAAGATAAATGTTTTTTTAAACGTCTCTTTGGATTGTGCTACGATGACTACGAAGCCGGGACGGTGCGCCTCACAGATGCCACCGATGGGTTTAATGGGAGTCTTGTATCATAAATATGCAAAACCCTCCATGTCTTCCTGACAAGTACATTTCCCACAATGCTCGGCTGCCATCTCCTACATACTACAATACCATCCCAGCAATAGCTAGAGAGGGAGCCGTATATCTGAAAATGGCAAGAGAATAGATCAGAATTGGGGGGGGGGGGGGGGCATACCGCTGTAATGACACGAAACAGAAAACATTTGTTATTTTTCGCGCTTCGTTAAATGCTTAATTATCTGAGGGTTTTAAATTGGTCTCTGATCCAATGCATTATTACACCCGTCATACAGTCTACAGATAGATTACCAAGCTGTTCAAGGTCTGGCACAGGATTTCTAGAAAATCTGCAATATGCCAGGATATAACACGGAGGCTGTAGTGAGTATGAAGGGCCGGTTTAAAAAGAAATTTAACGGATTCAGTGTTACCCCTATACAAACTCACATACGAGAGTAGGCAGTGCCCTGCTAAATCCGATAAGGTTTGGTCGGCTTGGATGGACGCACGTGGGTGAGGGGCTGGGGAGGAGAAGGACCAGGCGGGGGGTCACCGCATGCATCCTTCCACCACAGCACTGTCCCTAATGTGCATGCAGCCCCCAAGCACAGCAGTGATGCTTTTGCCATAGGGCACCCGTGTCCACCGAGCACAGCGCCAGGGCATGCGTGTCCACCGAGCACAGCGCCAGGGCACGCGTGTCCACCGAGCACAGCGCCAGGGCACGCGTGTCCACCGAGCACAGCGCCAGGGCACGCGTGTCCACCGAGCACAGCGCCAGGGCACACTGCCTGTCAGGATTAGCAACTTTCAATAAAATTTACAAAGTTTGTAAAATCGATAATTTTTGTATCTGTCCATGAATGTCCATTATGGAAATGCAGACTGCAAACTGGTGGTAAATTTACTGAAAATTAGCAACCCTGCTGCTTGTAATCATACTGCCCAACATTTTGAGATGGAAATGAGGGACACCTACTAGAAAACGTACGTAGTTATAGGACACACCTCCTGCCACACCCCCTTAAAAGGAGACTTAACAAAAAATAAAAAATAAAAGTTAATTAAATCCACAAGGGCTTTTTTTTTTTTACCACTACCACCCCTTTATATTGGCTTTTACATTTTACAAATGCAGCAATTTAGAATTTGGATGAAAGGTTTAGGACTGGGAGACACTTTTTGAAAGGTAAAAAGTTCATTTTATATACAACTATATAGATCAGACCAAAATGAGGGACAAATGAGGAGGAATGAGGGACATTGCTCCAAATCAGGGACAGTTGGGAGCTGTGTAATGCACATGTGTCCCCTAAGCACAGCACTGCATGTACTGCACACGTGTCCCCTAAGCACAGCACTGCATGTAATGCACGTGTGTCCCTTAAACATAAGACCAGAGTGATGCCAGAAATGCACATGCGTCCCCCTAGCACAGATCTAGAGTGCTTCCAGTACTGTGCATGCAGCCCCCCCCCCCCAAGCACAGCACCGGATCGCTGTTAATAATGCACATGCACCCCACAGTACCAGCGTGCTGCCTGCAATTTCATGCACTTCCTAAGCACAGCGCCAGGGCATAGCATGTGAAGATGCAGTCCCTGCCAGGAGAGTGCACATTAGGGTGGTCTTGGGTGTCCTCCAAGAAATGTCACCCTATATACGTTTTAGAGGTTCATTATGTTGCAAACGGGCACACAAAAAGGGGACAGGAAACAATAACAATGCTAGGTATGTTGCTACATTTATTTCTTTTTCATGGTGGGTTTAATAACACTTTAAGCAAATAAAAAGGACAAAATTGGAACCCGCCTGCCTCCAGACCCATTTAGGGCTCCTAAACTTTAAAAACTTTCCCTATTACAGGAACTGGTTTTTGGTTTTACATTTAGACCTGCTCATGTATGAATTTTCTAGATGCCCGGATCCAGGTCACCGACAATGAACCTGCACCCTCCATAGTCAATATGAATGTAGTAGGTCCTACAGCTTTACACCTTGCAGGCTCAGGTCAGAAAGAGTCATATCTGAAATAACCAATCAGATTTGATGTTAGATTTTCCCAAAGCTGAACCTTAACTGCTATGGATAACCACACCAGTCCCGATGATCAGTTTTCATAACCCATCCTGGTTGTGTTACTCTTCACCATATATCACATTTCACCGCCCTTATCCCACACCTGGTCTTATCAGGTTGCAACATCCAAAACCATCCCTGTAATTCGCTGACAAAAACCTCCCCCCAGGAAGATACAGGATTTCAACATTGTAAACCTTCCCATGTCAAACTGGGAGCACACCGCAAGCAGCCAGACAATACTTTCCTTCACGCCCTACGTCTCCCTGCCATTTCCTGAGATCACAGCAGAAAAAGAGAAACGTTATAATCGCGGGCGGATACAATGGCGTTTATCGTGCGCTGGTGTCACCGGTGGTTCAAACATGGACACTTGGGTTTAGGAAACAAAGGACAATTTCGGAAACGCATTTCCTATTGTCTTGTTAAGTGGCGCCAACCCTCGCAGTGGCCCTTTGATCTATAAAAACATAACACAAGTAAAGTATAGGGAGACGGCAAAATAATTGCAGAGGAGATGAGAGTTACAAGTTAGCAAAGGGTGCAGTGCTGCTTCTGCCAATAGCCTTAAAATAGAGCTGTAGCCTTACATTGAAAACATTCAAACAACAATAAAAAAATAAAAATAAATTTTTATAATATACACACATAATATATATACATATACACACACACACATACATATACACACGTATACACACACACACACACACACACACACACACACACACTACTGAGCAAAAGTGGAAAAAAAAAATTGTAGTAATTAGTAAGAATGCTTTTAAAATATATATCATTTAATTGTTTATTTTTATCAATCTACAAAATGTAAAGTGAGTGAACAGAAGAAAAATCGAAATCAAATCTAAATTTGGTGTGACCACTCTCTGGCTTCAAACCAGCATCAGTCCATCTAGGTACACATCCACACAGTTTTTGAAGGAACTCCGCAGGTAGGTTGTTCCAAACATCTTGAAGAACTAACCACAGATCTTCTGTGGATGTCGGCTGCCTCAAATCCTTCTGTCTCTTTATGTAATCCCAGACAGACTCTATGATGTTGAGATCAAGGCTCTGCCTGATCAATGGTGGTCTCAGGTCTGAGGGGAGGCCTGTAATGCACAGTGCTCTGTATGGTGGTCTGAGGGGAGGCCTGTAATGCACAGTGCTCTGGAATGGTGGTCTGAGGGGAGACCTGTAATGCACAGTGCTCTGTGATGGCGGCCTGACTCTGAGAGGCCTGTAATGCTGCAAAGTGCTGGATGGTTGTCTCAGGTCTGAGGGATGGCCTGTAATGTACAGTGCTCTGGATGCTGGTGGTCTGAGAAGACCTGTAATGCTGCACAGTGCTGGATGGTGGTCTGAGGGGAGGCCTGTAATTGTAATGTATACACTCCCAGTGCTCTCTTCAGGATAGTTGTCATCGGGAGTGGGACTCTCGTCTGGAGGCCTGTTGCACACTGCTGCTCTGGATGGTCATCCAAGGACTCGGAAGCCTGTAATTCTGGCTGCACGGCGTGCTAACTGCTGCTAAGCATGCTATGGACTCGAGTCGCTTGTTTGCTGGGAGCAGAAGCAGGCAGAGCTCCGCGGAAACTGCAAGTTCATGAGGGTAAACTTCCCTGCCTCACATTAATTTTGCTTTTGTTCGTTAACGAAGGAGTAATAGATTTTCGTCATAGTTTTCATCAGTGGACCAAAACGTGGTGTCCTTTTCCTTTCCTTTTCGTCATTGTAAAAAAACGACGTACATTTTTACAAAAACTTTTTAGTTGACAAATCTAACACTGGTGTCCTCAGTGCTGTGAAATACAGTCAGATACTCATCCATCATGTCATACCATCAGGTATGTCATTAAGAACTATTTTCAGTATAAAGAACAAGGAGTCCTGGAAGTGATAGCTTGGCCCCCACAGAGCCCTGATCTTACCATCATGGAGTCTGTCTGGGATTATATGAAGAAGCAGAAGGATCTTCTCGGGTCCCTCTCTCCTGTTCAGTGCACCAGAGTTACAGCTCCCCGTGTCCATTCAGACACTGAGCACGATACGGCCTTGCCCCCTCATGCCCCTGATTGGCTAGCTGACTTTGATAGCAGCAGGGGCCAATGGTGCCACTACGGTGTCTCAGCCAATCAGGAAGGAGAATCGGACAGCTGAGGGACTCGTGGACCACGCTGGACAAAGAGGGACCTCAGGTAAGCATTTGAGGGGGGGGGGGGGGGGCTGCAGCACACAGAAGGCTTTTTATCTTAATGCACAGAATGTATTAAGATAAAAAAAAAAAAAAAAAAAAAAACCTTCTTCCTTTACAACCCTTTTAAAGGCATCAGATATAGCCAACACGTTTTGGGGGAAAAAAAGCCTCCCACTTCTTCAGGGCTTGAAAAGTCAATGTTAACCACTTGCCTTCAAATGTCTTTTGTTTATATATTTTTTTTTTATTGCATTTTAGTCCAAATATGAGATCTGAGGACTTTTTGACCCCAGATCTCATATTTAAGAGGACTTGCCATGCTTTTTTTCTATTACAAGGGATGTTTACATTCCTTGTAATAGGAATAAAAGTGATCCAGATTAAATTTTTCTTAAAACAATAAAAAAAATTAATAAAATTAAGTAAAATAAATAACAATAAAAAAAATGTTTAAAGCGATCTGTCCCGATGAGCTTGCGCGCAGAAGCAAGCGCATACGTGAGTAGCGCTCGCATATGAAAACGGTAGTCAAACCACACATGTGAGGTATCGCTGCGATCGGTAGAGTAAGAGCACGAATTCTAGACCTCCTCTGTAACGCAAAACATGCAACCTGTAGAATTTTTAAAACGTTGCCTATGGAGATTTTTGAGGGTAAAAGTTTGTCGCCATTCCACAAGCAAGCGCAATTTTGAAGCATGACATGTTGGGTATCAATTTACTCATTGTAATATTATCTTTCACAATATAAAAAAAAAATGGACTAACTTTACTGATGTCTTATTTTTTTATTCAAAAAAGTGAATTTATTCCAAAAAAAGTGTGCTTGTAAGACCTCTGCGCAAATACGGTGTGAAAAAAAGTATTGCAATGACCGCCATTTTATCCTCTAGGGTGTTAGAAAAAAACAATATATAATGTTTGGGGGTTCTAAGTAATTTTCTAGCAAAAAAAACTGTTTTAAACACCAAAACGAGGCTAGTCCTTAAGTGGAAAACACAACAGAATGCACCTTGATGAAGGCTGGTGTCTCCTGAAGGCACTAAAGACGACCAGCAGAGTCGCTCAACAGCGGAAACTGAAGCAAGAAGTTAGGGGAAATCTTCTCAGTGGCAATGAAAACAGCAATAAGCACCTGGCAAAAATGCGAACCCTTCCCTCATTCTATCTGAAAAAATTGAGAAAAAATAAAAAATAAATCATTTGGGGGTCTTTTTATTGCTCTATGTGTCCTCATTGGGTTTTGGCTGGACCGGTTCCAATAGGAGTTGGCTGGATATGATTCAATACTAACAAGGGCATAAATTACACTAACAGTCAATGTAAACTACATGAAATGACTAACTGGATGTGAGGTATAACTTTCTCTACTAAGAGGCGTTGACGTGAAATCTTCAGGGTGATGTAAACTTTTGAAGCATTATATACAGTCTTCATGCACAGAGTAGCCACTTCTGGGCAGCCACTCCCCCCCAAAAAAACATCTGCCAACCGGGAATAAACAGTGTGGGCGATGTATGTATACTGGAGATGTACCGGCAGCCTAGAACGCCTTATAGGGGAGTATGCCGAGCTATGGTTTACATAAGTGTCAGCTGTAGAGGTAAAGTCACTTCAAACCGATCTCTGATGATGCCAAGCAGTGTTTTGTTTTACGAGTTCTGCTATAAGGCCCCAAACCCAAGAAAATGGCCATTGCTTGTAAAATTTCACTTTTTTTACGCAAAAAACAAATCAAATATTCAATATTCTGCCATTTCTAATGATTGGCAGGCAGAGATAATGTGATCCAGACAACCACAAGAGCTGGGAGTTCAGAAACAGAAGATTTTATTATCTTTAGATCAGGGTCCCCAAACTTTCTAATCAAGGGGCAAGTTTACTGTCCTTCAGACTTTAGGGGGGCCGGACTGTGGACAGTGGGAGAAGAAAGTGTCCTGGCATGTGGGAGGAATGGTGGCCCCCCGCCGTGGGCGCCAGCGGGAGGAATGGTGGCCCCCCGCCGTGGGCGCCAGCGGGAGGAATGGTGGCCCCCCGCCGTGGGCGCCAGCGGGAGGAACTGGTGGGCCCCGCCGTGGGAGGAATGGTGGGCCCCGCCGTGGGAGGAATGGTGGGCCCCGCCGTGGGAGGAATGGTGGGCCCCGCCGTGGGAGGAATGGTGGGCCCCGCCGTGGGCGCCAGAGGGAGGAATGGTGGGCCCCCGTGGGCGCCAGAGGGAGGAATGGTGGGCCCCGCCGTGGGCGCCAGAGGGAGGAATGGTGGGCCCCGCCGTGGGCGCCAGAGGGAGGAATGGTGGGCCCCGCCGTGGGCGCCAGAGGGAGGAATGGTGGGCTCCGCCGTGGGCGCCAGAGGGAGGAATGGTGGGCTCCGCCGTGGGCGCCAGAGGGAGGAATGGTGGGCCCCGCCGTGGGCGCCAGAGGGAGGAATGGTGGGCCCCGCCGTGGGCGCCAGAGGGAGGAATGGTGGGCCCCGCCGTGGGCGCCAGTGGGAGGAATGGTGGGCCCCCCCGTGGGCGCCAGTGGGAGGAATGGTGGGCCCCGCCGTGGGCGCCAGTGGGAGGAATGGTGGGCCCCGCCGTGGGCGCCAGTGGGAGGAATGGTGGGCCCCGCCGTGGGTGTCAGTGAGAGGAATGGTGCCCCACCGTTGGTGGAAGGAATAGTGTCCCATTGTTGGAGTCAGTGTGAAGAATAGTGTTCCAAGTGCCTGGTAAAGGCAAGCAAAGGACCACATCTGCACCCTGGGCCACAGTTTGGAGACCACTGTGTTAGATCATAGCAAAAAAAAAAAGATGATTTGTCCTACAGGATCACGTGAAGTGTGAATTTTCAAGACTGGTGCACTTTAAGTAATATCAGTTTTTATTTTAAACCATTTTTCAGGCTTATCCGATTGCTCACTTGCTGAATTTAATCTACCACCCATGTGGAGCTCGAGCAATTACTACAGGAACCATTACTCTTCGCTACATAAACTCATGGGATTATATTGCATTTTTATGACTATTTAAAACCCGGTACAAGTAGTTCACCTTGAGCAAGGCGCTGCTGCAATATTAGATTCCTTTTGTCTGTTTAATTATACATGGGTGACAATACCATTAATAAAGAGGAATTGCGCAACGATCACATTAAGGTGGTTGTAAACCTCTGAAATGAAAAATGAACAAAGCATATCCCTCTATAGCTTGTACTCATCTCAGTCCAAAGCACCAAGAGTGGTTCTGATCAGCTCTCTCTTTCCTCTGCATGACTCATCTGCGACAGTCTATCCCGACACCACATAATCTTGGCCCCACCAGCATTGTGGTCTAGGCCAGAAGGACAAGTACCTGGTCCTGCAACCTCCTGGGATAACTACATCACATCTCCTAGGAAGATGCAGGATCAGCACAAACAGTGGCTTGTGGGCAGGGCAGGTCAGTCCCTCCAGGGTTGACCAGATCAATTCTGATTGGTCAGCGCAGTCACAGTGAATTGCTCTGGTCCGTCCCAGAAGCATGGTGTGCAGAAGAGGGAGAGGAGCGAGGATTTCAAATCCCTGGACCGCTGGTCCAGCAGCATGGGTGCTGACACCTCGGGATCCCTGCAGGTTAAAGCGGTACTCAAGTAAAGTCTTAAGGGTTTTCACCTTAATGCTGCATTAAGGTGAAACACCTTCTATGCTGCAGCTTCCCCCAAACCAGTCTTTTTTCTGTGGTGTATACACACCGCTCCTTCAGTGCTCCTGCCCATTGAAATCAATGGGGCTGCGCGGCTATACCACCGACTGCAGCAGCACTTTGCGGTGGTTTTAACCCTTTCTCGGCAGCTAGCAGGGGGTAAAACTGCCCCGCTAGCGGCTGCATACCTCTGCTAAAATGGCGCTAAAAATATTGCCGTTTTACTGACGACACCGCTCCTGCGCCAGTGTGAAAGGGGCCTTCCTTGTAAGGAGATGGCGCTGATCGACTCTCCTCACCTCACATTGTCTCAGTGTAAGGCGAGGGGAGCCGATAAATGGCACTTCCTTGTGTACATGTGACCAGCTGTGATTGGACACAGCCGATCACATGGGTAAAGATTCACGGCTCTTTGGCGAGATCGGGGTCGTGCCGTGTCCCAGAAACTCGGCATACCCGCGATTTGCCGGGCGCCCCCGCAGGCACACAAATGCGGCTAAACTGGGCGCTGTGATAGGACATTGTCCCAGAACAAAAGCGGCACCACTCTGCCGTCATTTTACTATATGGTGGGCGGGATGCGACTACAGTCCACATACGCGTAAAGGTGGGCGACCCAATAATCATACATTTTGGGGGGAGGGGGCATAGTTTGGCATGTTCGCCCTGGGCTCCAGATGACCCTGTCCCACCACTGGCAGGGTGCATGCTGTTATTTTATTTTCACCAACAGAGCAAATCAAATGAAAAGGCCACAGGTCTCGCTTTGAGTCCAGGCCGCAATTTAGCGGTCTGAACCAATATTTATAAAAAGGTAACGTGTCCAGGAACCAGTGACCACACAACGGTAATCTTTCAAAAAACACTGCAAATTCATTAAAGTCTAATTAGAAAAAAAATGAGAAAGCCCAGCTCTCGAGTCCCGCTGTCCGAGACAAGGACGACTCTACATGGCAGCTTTAAGGCCGTGTAGTGGTTAATCTCTACTTCCTCACTTCAGATAGGTTGAAAGAACTCTTTCTAAAAAGGTTATTCAACAAGAACACTTGAGATCTGGAGCACCAGACAGCCCACTGAGCCACTAATTCCCGCAGAAGAAAACCGGGACAGAAAACTCACTGGCCTCTTTATACCCCATGCAAATGGAGAGAAGGGGGGGGAGGGGGGGGACAAACAGACTTTAGAAAGATCATTTTCAACAGTACCCTTTTAGTAAATCAGCATTGGGGGGGGGGGGGGGGGGGGGACCTGTGGGGTGTACACAGATTACTTTCCAGTTTAATACGTGATGACAGCTAATAGCGCTCAGCTGATGGAAAATTTGTCAATAAACAGATTATGCAAGAGGCTTGTCATTGATGGCGGAGATCAGTTGCTTTACAACTTTGTCGCTCACAAAACAACATGGTTTTAATTTTAACCACCAGTAATATTGTGACATTAAGTGGAGGTTACTTTACTAAAAATAAAATTATATGTGTGTATATATATATACACACACACACACACACATACACATATATACACACGCTTTTTTATATATATATAATTAATAAATATATAATTAATATATAATTAATAAATTATATATTAATAAATTATATATAAATTAATAATATATATATATATATATATATATATATATATATATATATACACATACATACATACACACACACACACACACACACACACAATAGAATTTATCCTGTGCTGTAATTAAAGCGATTGCAAAGCAAGGTTAACATATATGTGGCTGCAGTTTTCAGTCCTGAGTCCGGTGCAAATTTTCCCCTGAATTCGCAAAGGACCCTTTCCAAAACCACACCCGTCCCACACTACATTGAAAGTCGGTCACATTCACGTGTTATGCGAATTCAAATTTGCATATTTGTGAACTCAGCCTTTATGGTTAAAACAAAAATAAAACCGTCCAATACTTACCTTGCACAAAACGTCCGCAAACCTCCTCATCTTGGGGCCCCGCTGGCACTCCTGGTCCTGCCTCTCTGTCCAGGCAGTGCCCCCATTAGGGCACGCATGTGTGCTCGCCCCGAGCCCTGCTGCTGCGCCCATTGAGGCTGGGTACACATTATTTTGTGATGTCAGACACTGCATATGATTTGCACCGCATTGCTGTGCAGATCGCATGCGATGTCTGAATTCGGACCACAATGGTGCAGGGACCCTTTTTTTTGGTCCGTACTGGAATCGGATCACATGGGTGTTCACACCCATGCAATCCGATTCCTTCACCACTTCACAGTTCGCACTGCGATCCGGTCTGGGGGGGGGGGGGGGGGGTGTCATTAACTTTGTATTGATACCCACAGCGGTTCGCATATGGAAGTGTGAACTGCCTGAGTAACATGCGATGCAGGAACAAGCACAGGAATCGAGCGTGTTCCCGCGTCACATGTGTGTGAACCCAGCCTGACACAGATAGTGGGACGCAGCCCCACCCCCTCACCACTGACTTTGATTGACAGCACTGGAAGCCAATGGCTCCCGGGAGCCCCAGCACAGCCAGAGAGACCTCGAAGTGATCGGAGAGAAGAGCTGCAGACGTACACAGCACTGGATCAAATGGGGGCTCAATTAAGTAAAAGGGGTGGGGGGGTGACTTAGTTGATGCCTAAACATTTTTTTACCTTAATGCAGTGGTCTCCAAATGGCGGCCCTTTCCTTGCCTTTATCCGGCCCTTGAGGCATTATTCCTGCCAGTGACACATACAATGGGGCACTATTCCTTCCACGGACACCAATGATGGGACATAATGCCTTCCACTGACAACTAAAATGGGGCAATGCTCCACCCAATGACACCAACTATTTCTCCCACTATTACAAAGATCAGGTCATGTTTACTCCCACTGGGCCCAGTTCATTAGAATGTTTCAATCAGTTTAAGACTTGTTCATAAGGTATCAAGCAGATCTCGGTTTCCTGTGATCTCAAAATCTGATTGACTGAAATACAATGGATTTCCTCTCGCTTCCTATTTTTAGTATAGGACAGGAAGTGAAGATAGATCTCCTCAATGGTTACAGTTATAAATTGTACTGATTTCTGCTGTTATTTTAGAGGCTAAGAGTGCTCAAAGTGTTACTAAACCCACAACAGTAAAATCTGTCTGTATATGCAGTAAAGTATGCTTGTTATACTCGCTGATAAACCTAAGGGGTTAATCCTCTGCACTGTGTGAAAAGGCTGTTTTATCCTCTCTTCTCTGATCCACCTCTTCTTTTACTGTCCCCAATCCATCTCCTGATAGTACAGAGCCTTGGGGACACTCTGCACCTACTCAGCTTGGTGTGTATTGCTATTGCATTTTGGGTGGGTGCATGTGATCAGCACAAGGCCAATCAGCACAAGGCCAATCAGCACAAGGCCAATCAGCACTGTCCAGACAGAAAGTCAGGAGTCATGGAGCCTCATAGGACAGTCAGAGAAGGAAAACTCCTCCTACAAGCTTTAACCAGACACTGATAGAAGTCACAAGACTGCTATATACTGCTGATGAGAAAACGTATTTAGCAGTTTATATTTACTAAAATAACTACAATTCCATGTTATTTGTACTGTAAGAGACCAGATATAGTGAATGCAGGGTAACACTTTTAGGAAGTTCTTCTGCACCATATCTCAAGAAACACAGGTAAAGTTGTATAGCTGGTAACAGGCTAACAGCGCCATGTCCTTCCATCACAGCATCAGCTGGAGCCTCTAGCCGACATCCTGAGCAAGTCTGACTTTTTCAAAGTCTGTATTTTATAATGCAGGAACAACCCCTCACCTGCTATGTGGCCGTGTTCAGGCTTTGTCAAAGGTCACTGAGGCATCAGGCACTCCATTTTGAAAAGAGGTCCAATATCAAAAAGTTCAGAATATTCAGGAGGCTCCAGTGGTTCCATGTTGAAGCAGGCAAACACTTTGAACAGAGAAGGTGGAAGCTTAAGGTGTCTTTGAAAATGTTTTAGGTATATTTATATATGTATCAAATATACTGTGCAGGATCCCAGGAGTGTGTTCTGGATGGCAGGGACATTTCCTCCATATATGGGTTGTTGTCCCTTTTAGGGGGGCACTTCTTGAGACCTTGTTATATTCAGGGGTTCTAACCCATGCATGGTAAGCGGTTCTGGGGGTGTTTGGCTACAGAGAGAACTGACTTCCAGTACTCTCTGGTTTGGTAGTCTGTATTATGGGCCTGGAATTTCAGAGGTTAGAAGAGATTTGGGTGTGAAGAACCTCCAAACCCTGTCTACCAGGACTCTGGTCCCAACGGGGTTAAGCCCCAGTCAGGGGTGGCTTGAAAGGCAGCAGAGGGAAATCGGCACCTGTCTCAGGGAAGTATGGTGTTGAATAAAGTGGGAGCACTCGGATAAGTTGAAACGCTGGTTGCTGACCCCCTTGTGGCCTGTCTGGCACCCTTACAACAGGGGAGCCCAACCCCAGTGCGGGACCAAAAGATTGGCGGTGAGCCTGCTGTATAGTTTTGTTGTACCAGGCCTTTGGACTCTTAATTTGTTTTGGCTGAGGAAGAAGCTTTTTTTTTTTGTTTATCCTTGGTAAAACCAAATTGGTTGCTTTTGCCCGAACGCCCTCAGATCACAAGACAAAATACATATAATTTATAGTTGCGGGATAGCAGCAATCAAATCCCAAAGGCAACCTGGGGACACAAAGCGAAAACAGAGCAAGGAAGAAAGAGCAAAAGTTAGGTAGTTTTCCAAAGCAGCCAGATTCCTAAACAAACCTCATTGGCTGCTAAAGGGTCCAGTTTTTTTTTTACTATACAAATCACCTCTTTAGTATTCTAACCTTGTAATATCAACTGCATGTCAGGCTGAGAAAAGTCATAGCATATGAAGCTTCTTTCAAGGAAAGAATAAACAAATTGTAATCTGAAAACCTAACAAACCTGTTTTAACAGGTCTGTCGGCATTAAATCGGCGAAATAAACCAGATTCACCTAGTAAATGAGGCCAAGAACAGCCGAGAATCTGTACTTTTGTTATAAATAAATGGGATTCTCAAAATAGATATATTTTAGGTCTGCCATTTGCGTCGGCATGTCGGTCCTCCACCAGAAGATTGGGTCTTTGGGTCACAATGGAGAGCAATCAAACTGTACAACTTACCTGCTCTGTAGTTTGATTAGTTGACATCCAACAATATGGTGGCCTACAGTGCTGGTTTTAATGGCGCACAGGGGCACAACACAGGTCAACCAAACTGTGTAGCAGCTGTGCGATCAGTTCATTTGACCTACCGCATTATCAAGTATGGCAGGTGACAATGGTGAACATACTGGGTTCCTTGAAATATTCCCATTGCACATGTTTCTGGAGATGGCCTTGGGTAAGAAGGTGCTGTAGCAACTGGCAGATGGGAAAACGCCATCAACGCAAGTAAGAGTGTATGTTGCCAGCACTCCATGGATCTACAGAATGTCAATCAAGCAATCACATTACAAACAGTACCAGTTCAAAGATTCAAGGCCATGCAGGTCCTCTTCATCAAGCATGTATGTGGCCTAAAAACTTGGCACCTATTTGTGGAGTAAACGAATGAACAAACATTTGGAGGATATTCTAAAGATCCATAGAGATCGGGTGGCACACATTCTTACTAGAGCTGGGCTCCAGGCTCCTAAAAAACCCCATAATGATCAACTACTGGAGTGCACAACAAACGCACCAAGGAATCCTCACAGTGAGGGGAAAGGCATTCATGATGAGGTCTCATTTCTTGATTAAAGCAAACCCATCAAGAGAATAATATGAAGGCTACCATGACTGACCTCCCTCTGAAAAATGCTGTGACCTGGGAAATGTGTGTGTACCGCAGGCTCGGTGGTAACTGGTATGTGATCAATGCTTCTCCAGCCGATGCTAGAGTGCTGATAGGGGATGGAACCCGTCCCGGCTCCTGTGAGGCTTCAGAAAACAATGGGGTGGCCCCTAAAAGTCGCACATCTAGGTGTCCTAGAGTGGTAACCTCAGCCTGGACTCCAACCAGGCCACGTTCCAAATGCATTTTCACTGTCATCCCCGGAGTTTAGTCATGGGGATCATTTGGAGGATATTCTAAAGATCCATGGAGTTCTGGTGGCACACATTCTTACTAGATCTGGGTTCCAGGCTCCTAAAAACACCATAACGATGAACTACTGAAGCACCCACGTTGAGGTCTCGTTTCTTGATTAACCACTTCCCACCCAGCCAATGCACATATACGGCCGGGTGGGAGCCATCTACTTCTGATAGGACGTTCAGGAACGTCCTTCAGAAGGAGCGGGATCGCGCGCGCAGCGGCGCGATCTCGATGTGCTCATGTCACCCGGACACAGCGCATCTCAGATCGGCAGGAGGGCTCTGTGATTGGCCCTCCTGATCACATGACGGCAGTGTCCAATCACGGCCGTCATGTGATGTAAACAGCCGGTTGCTAGGCAATCGGCTCCTCCTCTTCTCACACAGAAGTCATCGCTGAGGAGAGGAGAGCAGATCGCTGCAGCCGGCTGATGATCAGTGAGTAGGAGCTGTTTTTTACAGCTTTTTACTCACTGATCATCAGTCTAGTGTAAACACACAACACACGACACAGTATAAACACAGTCCCCACATATGTCCCCAAAACACACATGTCCCCAAATAATAAAAACACATGTCCCTAATAATAAAAACATGTCCCCCCACATATGTCCCACTAAAATCACATGTCCCAATGATTATCTGCACACATATGTACATGATCATTTGCGTACATATGTCCGTGATCACACAAACCAATTATTATACACTTAACGGAATTTTTTTTACCAAAAACATGTAGCAGAATACATTTTGGCTTAAATTTATGACAAAATTTGATTTTATTGGATTTCTTTTAAAATAGAAAAAAGAAAATAGTTTTTTTCCCAAATTTCCGCTTTTTTGCGCTTATATCGCAAAAAATAAAAAACGGAGTCGTAAATAAATACCACCAAAATAAAGCTCTATTTGTGTGAAAAAAATGATAAAAATTTCATTTGGGTACAGCGTAGCATGACTGCGCAATTGTCACTGAAAGCGCTAGAGCGATGAAAGCTGAAAATTGGGCTGGGAAGGAAGGGGGCGAAAGTGCCCTGTATTGAAGTGGTTAAAAGGAAACCCATTAGGAGAATAATATGCAGACTATCATGACTGACCTCTGAAAAATGCTCAAGGGAAGGATGGCCCCTGAATGCCACATATCCATAGTGTCCTACAGAGATGAGTGAAGTGGCAACCTCAGCCTGGACTTCGACCGGGCCACACTCCAAACACGTTTCGCTCCGCCCCTGGAGCTTAGTCATGGGGATCCCCAGCGCTGCAGGGCTTTGTTCTAAGGCAATTATTTCATAATGTGCTAGTATAAGATGCATACCAACACATTATACCTTTACTTTGCAGGGTTTCAAACAAAAAAAAAAAAAAAAAAGTAAAATTGGTGCGGTTTCTAGTGCTTTAAAGGCTTAGCAGGAGGTGAGTCTGGCCTCCTCAAAAAGATTGAGAAAGCAAGTGTAGTACTTGGCAGCATGCTGCCAGGGGGCAGGCTTTACTACCGCTTTCTAAAGAACGCAACTTTGCACACCTTTTGTTTTTATGCACCTGGAATGAATATAGCTCATTAAACAAAATTCACAAATTTACATAAAAAAATAAATATAAAAAAATAAAAACTAAGCAGTTAAGCCATGTGGCAGCCCAGTTCCCTTAGTACGTTTGCATACAAATGATTAACTGGGGCCAAGCCTTTTATTATAGGGACAGTTTATTAACTATTCAGAAGCTGTACTGAAAAAACCTATTTAACAATATTTCTTAAGGGAGGAAATGCAAAGTGCAAAACTCCGATGAGGTCACAGAAACTGTCCGTTACCCCAATGACACAAAACCTCCATTGTTATTCAATGGGAATAGCAGGAAAAGGATGTGACTATTGTAGAACAATCGGAGTGGAAACAGAATAAGACTCCCTATGAGCATTCAGCAATTACTGCCAAATAATGGGACTCAATTCACGATTCTCCCATTGACTTCTGACTCTGAAAAGGTTTGTGGGCCTCCCGGGATGTGGAATGGCCCGCTGTGTATGCAAGGACATCGCACACAAGTCACGTTACAGTGGATCCTTCTCTGTGCCCCCAATTAAAGGAGAGCTTCAATCATAATAAAATATGGATTAACCCCTTAATGACAGCAGTCTCCACATTGAAGCCATTAACTGGTTCTGGGGCGTGCACCACTGGCGCCCCCAGATTATCTGTCACCAACAGATCACAGTGCACTACCAACGATCGGGATGACATCCCCACTGTGCAACCAATCACCATGCCACTTGATTGGAAGCCCCTCCAATTGGTAGTGTTTTAATTTGACCTGGCGTCAGACTCTTGTAGTGTCTTTACAACCGAGCACAGACTGGGGTGGGAAGAGAGGTTCAAGGGGCCAATAAATGTTATTGCAATGCAAGGAGCGTTCTAATAGGAGAAAGCAGAATGACCGAAAGATGAGATTATCAGTCTGCTGGTTCTTTTTTCACTAGCCACTGCCAACGTGGGGGAAGGGACAAAACCTTCAACTTTAGTGTGGCAGAGAAACATCAGGTCTCCCTAACAGCCAGGGCTGTGCAAACCTCAGAACTAGATAGATAGGCATATAAGACATAGGGCTCTTTCACACGGGACAGATCCATGATGATCTGCCCGTGAACATCCGCTTGTTCAGGTGACAGATGGAAAAGTATTTTTTTTCCTCCGTCACACTTTCTCAGATCGGAGCGGGCCAGATGTCAGCGGACATGTCACCGGCTGACATCTGACGCTCCATAGAGGTCTATGGAGCATCCGTTCAGATCTGCCTGTCGGTTTTTTAGGTGGACCTGAACGGATCGTCCGTGTGAAAGAGGCCATAAGCCCTTGTACACACGGTAGGAAATCCCGATGGAAAATGTCAGATCGGACCGTGTTGTCGGATAATCCGACCGTGTGTGGGCTCCATCTGACTTTTTCCGTCGGAATGTCCGACCAACAAAGTTTGAGAGGTGGATATAAAATTTTCCGACAACACAATCCGATCGGACCTTGTCCAATCGTTTGTAGAGAATTCATAGTTAGTAAGGTTGAATAAAGACACCAGTCCCATCCAGTTCAACCTGAGTGCGTGTCTACAATTGTCTCCATCCCTGTACATTGCACACTCACATCAGTCTCTACCCTCAAGGAGCCACAATATACTAGGGCCAATTTTGGACAAAAGCCAATTAACCTACCTGCATGTCTTTGGAGTGTGGGAGGAAACCAGAGTACCTGGAGGAAACCCACGCAGGCACAGGGAGAACATGCAAACTACAGGCAGGTAGCGTCGTGGTTGGGATTTGAACCAACGACCCTTCGTACTGCTAGGTGAGAGTGCTAACCACTGTGCTGCTCCACCCTATGGGAGATCGGGTGACAGATGGAAAAGTATGTTTTTCCTCCGTCACACTTTCTCAGATGTCAGCGGACATGTCACCGGCTGACATCTGACGCTCCATAGAGGTCTATGGAGCATCCGTTCAGGTCCGATCGGACAAAGTGCCACGCATGCTCAGATCAAATTATGAGACCAAAGCTATTGGCTACTAGCCGCAACGTAGTCCCGTCGTAACGAATGAACGTCATCACGTTCTGAGCGATCGGATTTTCCGTCAACTTTGTCCTACCGTGTGTGTATGCAACACCAGTTTCGGACAAAATCAGTCAGAAAAAATCTAAAGGATTTTGTTGTCGGAATGTCTGACCGTGTGTACAAGGGCTAGCCAATTGTCTGGAATTCCCAGCTGCAGGAAAATGTAAAATGATCCCTTGAAGTGGGTGCAGAACAAATACTTATATGGCCTTCCAGTTCCCTAGCAGATGGCGCTCTCCCACACTCAGGCGGTGGACTATCCCTTGGCATCATCACATTCAATGCATGGCTCCTGCTTTGCTTTGATGTCAGGACCCTAGACCAATGTAGCATGGGGGAGTAGATGCTGCAGACACCAGCCTTGCTGTTTTAAAAGTTTTAAAAAGGCAGCTCATTCTACAGCTCAGTCTACCACACCCACCTATAATCTGAAGCTGTCCCCTGCAGTACTCTCTTTTGCCACAAGATGTCTTTTGAGGGTGAATGATGCCCATTCAACTTAAAAAGACTGGAGACATACCGTGTGTGTGCGCGCACGCGCAAGACCTCATGCACAACGGACACTTTTAGGGTGTTCATTTTTTTTTTTTTAACCACTTCAGCCCCGGAAGATTTTACCCCTTTCCTGACCAGAGCACTTTGCGATTTGGCACTGCGTTATTTTAACCGAAAATTGCGCAGTCGTGTGACATTGCACCCAAACAACACTGATGTCCTCTTTTTCCCCCACAAATAGAGCTTTCTTTTGTTGGTATTTGATCACCTCTGTGGTTTTTATTTTTTGCGCTATAAACAAAAAATATATAATAAATATTCCCCAAAAATATATATAAAAAATGTTTTTCCTCAGTTTAGGCCGATATGTATTCTTCTACATATTTTTTGGTAAAAACAAAACAAAAACGCAATAAGCGTATATTGATTGCTTTGTGCAAAAGTTATAGCGTTTACAAAATAGGAGATAGTTTTATGCCATTTTTTATTATTCATTTTTTTCTTTTACGAGTAATGGCGGTGATTTTATCAGGACTGCGACATTATAGCGGACACATTGGACACTTGACACATTTTTGGGACCACTGTCATTTATACAGCGATCAGTGCTATAAAAATGCACTGATTACTGTAAAAAATGTCACTGCCAGGGAAGGGGTTAACCACTAGGGGGCGATCAAGGGGTTAATTGCGTTCCCTCTCTGTGTTCTAACTGAAGGGGGGAGGGGACTATCTAGGGAGATGACAGATCGCTGTTCATACTCTGTATGAACAGACGATCTGTCTCTTCTCCCCTCAGAGAACCGGAAACTGTGTTTGCAGACACAGATCCCGATTCTCGGTGTGTCAGCAGCAATCGCGGGAGCGCCCCTAGTGGCCACAGGAAAAGTGACGTTACATGACGTTGTTTTGCCCAGCCGTGCCATTCTGCCGCAGTAAAACTGTGGCGACTGGTCGACAAGTGGTTAACCTGCCTCTAATTGCCCCTGTATGCTAGCCTATGTGTTCATGCCATAGGCACCACGTGCAGTGCAGATTCCCCCTACTGCCTGGGCTTCCTCCTGTGCTGCCCCCACCTGCCCTGCAGTGCTGCTGGCTTCCCTCCTCTCTTCCCAGCTGCTGGGGAGGGGGGGGGGGGGGGGGTGGATATTTCAGGATGGAGGGCAGGGAAAGGGGCTAGTAAATGTGTCATTTACCGACCCTTCCTTTTCTAAATGAATGCAAAGAACACATGCACTCATTGTGTTCATTCATAACTGAAGCATAGTAAACAGTTTACTATGCTTCAGACTGTGAATAAACAGGAAGCTGCTCAGCACGAAACTCTTCCCATTCATTCCCTGTCCAGTGCAGCTGAAGCTGCAGAGAAATGCATGTGTGTTTGAGCTTTGGGGTGCACGACCCCCAAAGCAATAGGCTGCATACATCTATGGTCCATGCACACAGGCATTTAAAGGTGTAGCGGCAGAGAAAAAAAAAAATCCCACTGGAAGCCAGGAACTTTATTATTTTTTTATTTTATTTCAGGCTTCCCAGCCTAGAGGTCCGATCTAGGGATTTGTTGACCCCAGATTTCATCTGTGTGACTAACAGGTCGTCACACACTATTCCTATTACAAGGGATGTTAACATTCCTTGTAATAAGAATAAATAAAAAGAAAGCATCAAACTAGAAAAATTTAATAAAAAAAAAAAAAAAAAAAAAGTTAAAGCTCCCCTGTCCCCGCGCGCTTGCTCGCAGAAGCAAACGCATACGCAAGTCGCACCTGCATATGTAAACAGCGTTAAAAATCACACGTGAGGTATCGCTGCGAATGTCAGAGCGAGAGCAATAATTCTAGCACTAGACCCCCTCTAACGCAAAACATGTAAAAAAGATTAAAAATTTAAAGCGGCGCTTATGGGTATTTTCAAGTATCTTAGTATGGCGCCATTCCACGAGCGTGTGCAATATTGAAGCGTGATATGTATCTATTTACTCTAATGCATGAAACATTTTTTTTCCCAAAAAAAATGTGTTTGAAAAATTGCTGCGCAAATACCGTGCGGGATAAAACGTTGCAACGACCGCCATTTTATTCTCTAGGGTCAAAGAAAATTATGATTTTTACACGTAGGAGAGAAACGTCAGGGTTGGCCTAGGTAGCAAGTAGTTAATTAGCGCCTAAACGCATTTACAAGCGACAATCAATTTTTTTCTGCCATTACGCTGCTGCCAGGAGAAACTGCATCTAGGAGAGACGGGCAAATGCCCTTTGTGCATAAGGGCCAAGGCTTCATAGGCCCCTGAGGGCCCCCTGCACCCACGTGTACTGGTGCAGACAGCTGTTGATTTGCTGGCGCATAGAGCAGAATTGATGTATTTAGGTGAAGAGTTGGCGTTTTACTTCAATGATTTGCTAAAATGTACTTAACATGCAGGCTGCCTTTCTACAGAAACTCGCAGAGTGCCGAGGCATGTGGCACAGGCTTTCCCATCATCCCTCGTGCCCCACTGACCTCGCTATACTCGGCATTCAGTGAATCAGAGGTAAGCCGACACGACTCATCAGGGTTCATTTTCATGCAACACAAAACCCGCGTATTAATCTTTCATGTCTTCGCTTCCAGTAACAGGATGAGCACCACACACACCTCAAATAGGAAAGTGCTGGAATAGTTCAGAGGTATACTTATCCTGTTTATGCTTAAAAATAACTGGAAAAAAGAGAAAAAAGGAAGAAAAAAAAAAGCTGCTTTCACCAACTCATCTGCTTTCTATAACGTGGAACTTCAACCATGATCTTCATTGCATACTTACTGTATATACTCGAGTATAGGCCGACCCGAATATAAGCCGAGGCACCTAATTTTACCACCAAAAACTGGGAAAACGTATTGACTCGAGCCTATGGTAGTAAATGCAGCAGCTACTGGGTAAACAATGCCCGTTTGCAGCCTCACTGTGCCCATCAGGATTGGGGGGGGGGGTTACCTTGCGGACGTGCTCCCGAGTCCAGCATTTGCGTGCTTAAAGAGGGATTCCACCAAAAAAAAAAAAAAAAAATATTAAAAGCCAGCAGCTATAAATACTGCAGCTGCTGACTTAATAAATGGACACTCACCTGTCCCGGGTTCCAGCGATGCCAGCAGCCGAGGCCAATCGATCGCTCGGCTCTCGGCTGCTGTCGCCACCATTCTAGGTGAGGGAATCAGGAAGTGAAGCGAATCGGCTTCACTTCCCGGTTCCCTACTGCGCATGCACGACCCGCCCGCGCAATAGGAAATCTCCGCGCTGTCACTGGGACCCGTGTGTGTCCCAGCAGACAGCGCGGCAGGGCAGGAAATAGCGTAGACTCCCACGAGAGTCTATGCCCGGAAGTAGGTGAAAATACCTGTCTTTGACAGGTATCTCCACCCCCCTCCCCCCTGAAAGGTGTCAATTGTGACACCGGAGGGGGGGGGGGAGGGATCCGATCAGCGGAGGTTCCACTTTAGGGTGGAATCCCGCTTTGAACACAGAATGCCAGACTCGGCCCTGCCCCCGGTGCACGCATCATTGGATTTGATTGACAGCCGTGGGAGCCAATGGCTGCGCTGCTATCAATCTATCCAATCAAGAGCCGAGAACCCCCGGGCAGAGAGGTCCAGCGTGTCTCTGAGGGAACGAAGGGCTCAGGTGAGTAAAATAGGAGGGATGGAAGGTCGTTCAGTATCAGAAGTTTTTTCACCTTAATGCATAAAAGGTGCAAAAACACAAGGGTTTACAACCCCTTTAAGATAAGTAAAAAAAAAAAAAAAAGAATAAATAAAAAAGGAGCCATTTGGAAAACTGTTGGCATCCAATCAGATGCTGCTGCTGTTGTTGGGGTATTCTGACAGCTGCTGCCGGTTGTCAGGGTGCATTAGCCAAGCAGAGTGATTTGTCCATCTGCGCTATATAGCGTGGGTGGAGGAACCTGTTAAGATTTTTTTTTTTTTTTTGTTCAGACCGCAGGCTAATCTATCAGTGTATGGCCTGCCTAAGCATGCAATAAAGATCACACGTGGAAGTCCGCTTTAAAGTGAGTCTGTATGCTCCATAAAGTACCAGCACTGTCCATTAACTTCTCAACTTATACAAGCCAGGTGGTGACGTCGCAGAGAGTAACAAAAGTGGTTTATCTCCACAGAAACAAAGTACGGTAGATTAAAAAATGGTGGAACGTGATCTACAGCAGCCATTTTCAACCAAGGTTCTACAAGAGGCAGCTAGGGGGTTCCTTGAGTTGTGGCCGATTGATCCCCCTTTTAATGGTGCCTGGATAGCTCCAAAGCCAACACCACTCGGTAGATCCAGCACAATGACATCGGAGACCTTAGCTGTCTGTTGGGGTAATGCACGGACATACATTTTAAAGAAAAAAGTTATAGTCCCATAACTTGCAAAAAGAACAAACATTGGGAAACAGAAGGGTCTAAGAAGTTGGGTGGACAGAAGCCACTTTGCCCACCTGCCTCCTGGGATGTGTTCAGTCCTAGTGGCCCATTTATTAGGATCTGTACAGATCAGAAGCCGGTCCAATTTTTCTACCAAGGAGGAGGTTTAAGGGCTGCTTGACATTCATCTTTAGATGAAGATGTCTCTATATAATACACACGGCTTCGATATTTTAATCCCGTTTAGGCTGACATTATTACCATTTATCCACTTCAAGAACATTAATCTGAAATTATCCCTAATTTAGTCTTTTCAGGCAGACATCGTGGAGATGGGTTGTAAGAGATACTCAGATAAAGACTTCTCCACGGGAAAAGGTGTTATGTTACATGAAATGAGAAATATGTTCCTAAAGCTGGCCATAATCTATTGGATGTCTTGAGTAAATCAACCTTTATCGGGCCGGAAGGGCCAACGACTTTTTTTTGGCCAATTCCTCTGACTGGGACCGAAATTGTAACAGTGAATGGCCAGTTTGAGCTATTAGAATACAATATTCTCATTGCTACATTATTGTTACATGAAATAACTCTGGCACGGTGGTTTGGACACAATATCAGATACCAGATTTTACACCTAAAAACAAGGTAATCAAGATCCAAAAAAAATAGGAGGAGCCTTGCCAAAAAAACTTAGAAGTTGATTTACTAAAACTGGAGAGTGCGAACTTTGGTGCAGTTCTGCACAGAAACCAATCAGCTTCCAGGTTTTATTGTCAAAGCTTCATTGAACAAGCTGAAGTTAGAAGCTGATTGGCTACCATGAACAGCTTTACCAGATTTTGCACTTACCAGTCTTAGTAAATCAACCCCCCATTGTGTCCCTGCCTAAAAGAGAACACCGATTAAAGTGAATGTAAACCCTGACCATCAACTTCTCCTACAGGCTATCAAATATCGATTTGAAAAAATTTTGTTAGATCAATTCTATAAGTGCAAAATATATATATATACACACACACACACTATATATACATATATATATATATATACACACACACACTATATATACATATATATATACACACACACTATATATATATATATATATATATATATATATATATATATATATATATATATATATATATATATATATATATATATATATATATATATATATATAATTTTTTTTTTTTTTACACAAAAAAAAAAAGAGGACATCTTGTGGCAAAAAATTAGGCACCGATTGGGAAATTCCTGGACTGAAGGTGAATAATGCAGCATAAGCGGATTTTGTTATCCTTTGCAACCTCTTGCTGCCTATGTAATGCATATATGCGGCAGTAAAAAAAGGTGATGCCCATCCTCTGCCCTTTTAACCCCTCGGTGGTATGAGATTGTATGTTGAGAACATGCTCACAGCACACTGCCCAAACTGTACCTGGAAGCTCTCCAGTGAAGGATTTTGATTAGCAGCCAGTGGTAGTCTCCCAAATGTGACCACTGTGGGAGCCAATCATAGGGATCACAAGATACAGAAGCTGTGCCTCCTCCCAGGCATTAATGCCCACTGGGGGGTGGCATTACAGGGCTAATGTGCTTCTTGGTTATCTTTGTGGCTGGCTTTCAGCTGTAGTGTGTGTGTGTGTGTGTGTGTGTGTGTGTGTGTGTGTGTGTGTGTGTGTGTGTGTGTGTGTGTGTTTCTTTACACGCACGTGAAATGTAATGTCATCCCAGTCTTAGTCCGTAGGGTTCAATATTGAGTTGGCCCACCCTTTGCTACTAAAACAGCTTCAACTCTTCTGGGAAGGCTGTCCACAAGGTTTAGGAGTGTGTCTATGGGAATGTTTGATCATTCTTCCAGAGGCGCATTTTTGAGGTCAGGCACTGATGTTGGACGACAAGGCCTGGCTTGCAGTCTCCACTCTAATTCACCCAAAGGTGTTCTATCGGGTTGAGGTCAGGGCTCTGTGCAGGCCAGTCAAGTTTCTCCAAGCCAAACTCGCTCAGTCATGTCTTTATGGACCTTGCTTTGTGCACTGGTACAAATCATTTCATGGGGGCGGGTTATGGTGTGGGGTTGTTTTTCAGGGATTGGGCTTGGCCCCTTAGTTCCAGTGAAGGGAACTCTTAAGGCGTTAGCATAGCAAGGCATTTGACAATTTCATGCTCTGAACTTTGTGGGAACAGTTTGGGGATGGTCCCTTCCTGTTCCAACATGACTGCACACCAGTGCACAAAGCAAGGTCCATAAAGACATGGATGAGCGAGTTTGGGTTGGAGGAACTTGACTGGCCTGACTTCAACAAAACACCTTTGGGATGAATTAGAGCGGAGACTGCAAGCCAGGCCTTCTCGTCCAACATCAGTGCCTGACCTCACAAAGGTTTTTCTAGAAGAATGGTCAAACGTTCCCATAGACACACTCCTAAACCTTGTGGACAGCCTTCCCGGGAGAGTTGAAGCTGTTATAGCTGCAAAGGGTGGGCCAACTCAATATTGAACCCTATGGACTAAGACTGGGATGCCATTAACATTTATGTGCTTAGAAAGGCAGGTGTCCCAATATTTTGACGATGTCGTGTTTATTATGTGAAAGGGCAGTGCTGCCCAAAATGGTTGTTTTTTGATCTTTGTAACATGTATTTTTGAATATAAACAAAGCAGGAAGCTCTGTGCTCCATCTTCTTTATTTTTTGGAACCATATAGCGGTATTTGGGAGTCCACTTGATGTTTTGAAGTGTGGATACCAAATGGTTGCTCACGTAATCATGATCTATACAAGAGAATTTTAATTACCCACTTTTCCTGTTGTATTTTTTTGTGCTGCATTCAATCCCTGAAACGTGTTGGCTTCATAAACAATCTCTTAGAAATAAACTTGTTTCTGGACTTGATCAAGATGTAACCCCAACTCAAGATTCACTCCTATCTAGGAGACATCCTTTCCCACGTTGCTTGTCCTGGTGTCACAAAGACGAGACGTGAAGAGACATGGAAGTTTTTAGAGACAATAGGCTCAGGCTATGGAAATCCTGCCGTATTTCACCATCGGAAACATGCCGTTTCACCACAGAATGGATATATAAAGTAGAGCACACAAAATCAATGTATACAAAGACAACAGCTTTCAGAAAAGTCTGTTTCACGAAAAAAAAAAAGAAAAAAAAAGAAAAGAAAAAGTAAAACCAGCCCCATCCCGCAATGCACCAGCTGTGGTTTGCCTGGAAGGTGGGCGCACAATAGACAAAACTTCCACAGCAAGACGCATCAGCCTCTATACAAAAAGTGTTTTCTGTGGACCACACACGGAAAACATATCTAAAACAAACCAATGTCAATATTTCGTCTTCAATCCAGGAATAGAATTCCTGGGAAACCACGAAGTATAAATACAAACAACCTAAAATCTCGCCAATTGCCAGGCGCTCAATCTTCTTTAGCTGGCAGTCGCTGCTAATACGATCTCAAAGAGATTGTGAGAGACAATGGGATTCATGTGTGTCCCCGTCAATCACCATGAACTAGTCATAAAGAGAAATCCGATCCAGTTAGTAGAGTCTCCGTACACAAGAGCAATTGCAATGAAAATACGCCACATTCTTGTATTATTTAGCCAAGCCCTACAGAAGATCATATTTACATTGTATTTTTGGGTTAGGAAAAGCTGAATTCTAGGTGCATCTCTGCATAGTTTCATTGGTCCAGCTTGGAACAATGCAAGTACGCATGCTCCATACCTGACCGATCCGTGTAGAAGTGGATGCCATACACGGTTCGAACTTAAGCCGGTTCAGCAGGAACCAGCCAAGATTCAAACTTTTAATGGGCAGGCTGGATGTATCAAGTGGATCAAACTATCAACTTGGGTACAACCATCCTGCTGGATTCTCTTGCAATTATCAATGTCTTCTACGGGAGTGGACGGCTTCCACTGGGAGAAGATGATGGCCTGGAGGAGAGATTCCCACATCAACGCGGTCTACCATGGTTGCAGGAAAGAAATTTGCTCCGTGTATGGCCAGGTCTTACTGTAGTAGCCAACACTATTACAGTGATCTTCCGGGTCTGCCAGGTCCTCTCACAGGGGGGTGCCCTACTTCATAGTGAACACAGGAAGTCACTTACCATGGGCACAATTCAGAGAAATGCTTTGCATTTTCCTCAGTGAACGCAGTGTTCTCCAATGGGATGAGGTGAAGATGTGAGGCAGGGAGGTCATGATCTCCACATTGTCCAATCAGAGAACATCTGATCCAACCCTTCTCAGGAGCCAGAGAACGCCTCAGCAAACAGTAGACGAGTCTGCTAGCCACCCCCGCCAAAACTTTTAGAATTTGCGTCGACAACGCTGAGCCGCATAAAATGCCTTGTAGAAGGGTAATGATTAACCATTCCCTTCTAAAACGCAAGCAACGGTGCCTCTGTTTTTTTCCAATATAAAATGCTCCAAATTTTCTTAATAAAGATCCAGTTTACAGTCCTTAACTAAGCCTAATGGGAGTAAAGTGGGAGAAGAAAAATGGCCCAGTGTCTCAGGTTTGGTGGTTAATGGGAGTAAAAACATTACATGGTGGCTGTGGACAGTGTGAGGAGGAATAGTGCCTCATTGTTGGTATGAGTGAGGGCAACAGTGCCACTTTATTGTTCTCATTGGGAAGAATAGTGCCCTATTGATGGTTTCAGCGGAAGTAGTGCCCAATTGTTGGTGTCAGTGGGAGGAATAGTGCCCAATTGTTGGTGTCAGTGGGAGGAATGGTGCCTCTTCATTGGTGTAAGTGGGAGGACCATTGTTGGAGTCAGTGGGAGAAATATTATGTCATATTATGTCATAACTATGGAAGACAGCACCCAAGTCTTCCAATCTGGATTGTCCAGATTGCTGGTGTCTATAACAGCCACCAGCCACCAGTCAGCAGTGGGGGTCACAATGGAGAATTTATATCTTTCCACCAAAATTATGCCACAGCAGAAATGACTGTCTGCTTCAGCCCTTTTTTTTTTATGAAAAGGCTCGGCGACTCCATGCGTATATGAACAGTATGGTGCAACTGGTACACCATGGCCAAAAAGGGTGGCCAGATCACCGCTGTAATCCAACAGTCCTCCAATATCCATGGGTATGTTTACTGCATTACTTCCATTTACTTTTCCATTACTTCCTTTCTTGGTTTGTGGTGCCCATAAGACAGTTTGGGTGGTTATGGGCAGTATGCATCTTTTTACTTTTGGCCATTTTGATATATGATGTCATGTGGTATTAAGCTGGCCATACATGGATCAAAATTCAGCCAGTTCAACAGGAACTGGCTGAATTTTGATTAATGCATGGGCACCTTGGTTGTTCACAAGTCAATGCATCTAGTAATTTTCCTTCCTTCTACCCATGGTGGATGGTAAGAAAATTGCATAATTTATGGCTGGTCTTAGTCTGCATAACGGAAAAGTGGCCACTGAAAACAAACTTAACAGCCCGGGTGCAGTCTATAAACAACCAGAATTTGAAAATTGGTGCTCTAGATGGGACCTCCCGTGCAGTAGACCTATTTACAGATTACTATACATCTATATATCTTTTTCCCCCTTCTTCACTTTGTGTGAACTATTGTATATAGGCATTAAAACAGAGATTAAAAAATAAATAAAAGAAATTGTAAAACGTACACATACTTTTTCCCATATTTTCCACAAAAAAAAAATCTTGTTCCTAAACCGTTTCGTAGGACAAGTCCTCACAAGAAAAAAAGACCATCTGAAGGAATCAACACGGGCTCGCCTGACTTACTCCATTTTGTCAGAGCCAAGTATCTGCTGGTCTATTAGGAATCACAGCGTGAACACCGCCCTCACATGCAAACACGTGGGATCCAGGCCTTCCTGTTATTGGAAAAATTCTGCTTCCAATTCAAAACAAAGATTTCAAAGGGCCTTTGGAATGTGCGCTCACACGAACAAGTGTGCAACACATTGGAAAGTCTTCAGAAAATGGCAAGTTGTGTTCGGGGTGGGAAGGGAATTGCAGAACTGAAGCTTTCATGTTCGGAACTATACAAGAAAAAAAAAAAAAAAAAAGCAGAACCTGATTGGTTCAAACACCCTGGGTTTTCCACTACGCTACAAAAGCTCCTGCCTGCTGCATAGGCCGTATTCTCTCTCTGACCCCCTGATGTAGATAAGCAGTACAGCAGGGTCAAGGACCCACCCCCATCCTGCTAATTGGACAATGAAGGAGCTATTAAAATAGCCATAGACAGTCACCAATGTCTGTTTTGATGGGGGAATCAAGAAAATTTCTTTCCTGCAACCAGTCAATGGCCAGCCCTAAGCCCTTGTACACACGGTCGGAGAATCAGTCGGAATGTGTCCTATCGGACCGTGTTGTCGGATAATCCGACTGTGTGTGGTATGCATCGGACTGTTTCCGTCGGAATATCCGTCGGACCAAATTTTCCAACTTGCTGGAAATATTTTCCGACAAACTGGTCCGATCGGACATACTCCGATCATGTGTAGAGAATTCCGATCGGACAAAGTGCCACGCATGCTCAGATCAAATTCCTACATCAAAGCTATTGGCTATTAGCCTGAACGTAGTCCCATTGTAACGAAATTACGTCATCACGTTCTGAAAGATCGGATTTTCCGACAACTTTGTCCGACCGTGTGTATGCAACAGTTTCGGACACAATCCGTCAGACAAAATCCATTGGGACAAAATCCGACGGATTTGGTTGTTGAAATGTCCGACCGTGTGTACAAGGGCTAAGAGTCATCTCTTTGCTCTCGCTTTATGTTTAACATTGTTAGATTGACAGCATTGTGCAAAGAATTGGAAACCCAATTAGCTTATATACACACACACACACACACACACACACACACACACACACACACACACACACACCCCTAGGTGGATGCAACATTGATTCACCCCCTATACACTGAGAACTGAGCAAACAAAGACCGCTGATCGCTCAGTTCTTGGGTCCACTGAGCACAGAGCCATGACTGTTATGCTGCGTACACACGATCACACATTCCAACAACAAAGTCCAGGGATTTTTTCCGAAAGGATGAGGGCTCAAACTTGTCTTGCATACACACGGTCACACAATGTTGTCGGAAATTCCGAACGTCAAGAGTGCGTTGACTTACGACGAGCCGAGAAAATTGAAGTTCAATAGCCAGTGCGGCTCTTCTGCTTGATTCCAAGCATGCGTAGAACTTTGTGCATCGGAATTGCGTACACACGATTGGAATTTCCCACAATGGATTTTGTTGTCGGAAAATTGGCGAACCAGAGCTCAAATTTTGTGCTACGGAAAGTCCAATGGAAACTGTCCGATGGAGCCTACACACGGTCGGAATTTCCGACACCAAGCTCCGATCGCACATTTGCCGTCAGAAAGTCTGACCGTGTGTACGCGGCAAAAGTCACCGCTCTCTGCTCTGCCCCTCCAGTGCTCACTGGAGCGCCAGACTGTGGAGGGGGTGGGAGTGGTTGGCTTAGCCTCTCATTGGCACACTGAGAAGCTGAGCTAGCTGCCAGTCAGGTATCTGGGCAGATCATTGTCAGGATTCCTGCAGAGTCTGGACCAGTTCAGTGATGTCAGCCGACAGCAGGCTAAATTCCGCTGCCAGCTGAATCTGGGTCATAGCCTTGGCAGAAGTGCACGCCTGTGACCCACAGGAAAAGGAGGGCCAAAGGAGCCAAGGCCATACTTCTTATTTAAGGTTCACACTTCAATCCTATTCTTGGAAATGGTAAAACAGCTGCAGACAAAAAAAACTGCCACAGTCTACGGATCACGTGTCCAGTGACGGTGTGGTGCACAACTGCTGGCAACAGTCATGGGATTCCATAACTCCACAGTAATGGCCATAACCCATAACATTTCTTAAAGTGTTAACATTGCTGCTGCTTACATTCTGCGAGTGTCTGAAGCAGAAGCTTCCCCAGCTCACTGTACAGCTGTGCTGTGAAATTTACTATGAATTTCAGGAAAGATCAGATTACACAGACTGCAAAAGGATCCAGAGGAGAGGAGCATTCCATCCCCTAGTCTCCAGGTTAGCAGAACACACACTGGGCATGCTTGTAAATTAAACGTTGTGAATTCCCTTTAATCACGAACCATCCAGCTTTTATTTTTTTTATTTTTTTTTAGCATAAGGACGCCGTGACTACAACTGCATATAGCCTCCCGACTGTCTGCGGAGTATGCAAACCAGCCGGCAGTTACTATTGTGAACACTGCAGAATTGTCAGTTATCACCTGAGCACAGAGGAAGGGAAAACAGAACATAAATAGAAGGCGGCAAATGATGCGGCTATTTTTGGAAGCGCTCTTTAATAGCACACAAGTGCGTGCAGGCGGTCTGTCGAAAAATGACAATACGTCTCCATAGTCAGTGAGACTGACAATAAAAACTGAGAGCCCAAGGAAAATATGGACAGTGGAGGAAAGTGGAAAGATAGCGCTGGACCAGTAGGGTTAGCTCACTGGTATAGGTATTGAGGTAAATCATATGTGTCAAAAACAAGGCCTGCGGGCCGAACCCGGCCCACCAGGTCATTTTATATGGCCCTCGCACCCCTCCTGCAGCTGTGACGCCTCCCTCATTTCTACCCAATCTTGTCTCATCAGTCAGCATCAGAGAGGATGACAGAACTCCTCCTCCAGATCCTGCGCTTCTCCGTGCAGCTGCAAAGATGCTCTTCTCTGCCCTCTTCCCAGTCTTAGTTGTGGACATCAGAGAGGAGGACACAACTCCTCCCATAGATCCTGCGCTTCGCTGTGCAGCCGCAGAGCAGCTCGTCTCTTCTCCCTTCCCCATCCAAGTTGTGGGCAATAGAGGATGACAGAACTCTTCCCACAGATCCTGAGCTTTCCAACGCTGCTGCAGAGTGGCTCGTCTCTGCCCTCCTCCCCCATCGCATTTGTGGGCAGAAGGGAGGACAGAATTCCTCCCACAGAGCCTACGCTTCCCCATGCAGCTGCAGAGCGCCTTGTCTCTGCCCCCTCCCAATCTCAGATGTGGGCAGACAGGACAGAATCCCTCCTACAGATCCTGCACCCCTCTGTGCAGCGGCAGTACCCCCTCGTCTCTACCTCCCCTGGTCTCAGCTTTCAGCAGACTCTAGAAGCAGACTCCAGCCCTCCTTTGTTCCTCCTCCAGATCCTGCACTTTGTGCTTCTCTGCTCTACCCCCAGGTTCTTCCTGGTATAAGCACAATGTAAGGGGGTGCACTGTAATGTAAGGGAGGGTGAGGGACTCTTGACTTATAGTGGGGGGGGGGGGGGGGGAGCCACAACGAAATTGAGTTTGACACTCCTGATGTAAATGATCTGGTTTCCTAAGCAGGCGGATTCTACACCCCAAAGGATCTCCAGTCTCCTTGGCTTGTAGCGTAATGTAATGAGCAGTAGTCGCCCATCCATTAGGGGCTCCGCCCCCTCTCTCCAGGTCACCCCCTATATGGTAATTAATAGATTCATGCATAGCACAAATCTATCCATGGCCACCCCCTATTCATGCACCCGACCCCTTTCAGGGCACCAGCCACATGAAGTCCAGTGGCAGGGGATTTTTTTTTTTTTTTTTTTAAGAGCCAGAGGCTCGAATAGGCTTCAAAATTGGGTGGGCTCGGGTCGCAGAGCATACCACCGGAGCCCACCAAGGTGTGTTGCAACAGCGAATTAATATTTGCTGTTGAAACACTGATCTTCAATCCAGCCAATCAGAAGCGGGTGTGAGACCCGTTTTCCGATTGGCCGAAAAGAGAAGACTCCCGATCCAATTTGCCACCGAGGAGGGAGGAAACAGAAGCCGCTGGTGATGGAGAGCAGGGGGACGGGAGGCCGCTGGTGATGGAGAGCAGGGGGACGGGAGGCCGCTGGTGATGGAGAGCAGGGGGACGGGAGGCCGCTGGTGATGGAGAGCAGGGGAACGGGAGGCCGCTGGTGATGGAGAGCAGGGGAACGGGAGGCCGCTGGTGATGGAGAGCAGGGGAACGGGAGGCCGCTGGTGATGGAGAGCAGGGGGACGGGAGGCCGCTGGTGATGGAGAGCAGGGGGACGGGAGGCCGCTGGTGATGGAGAGCAGGGGGACGGGAGGCCGTCACTGCTGAGCAAGGTGAAGTCGCCGATGATGGGGTAAGTGCTATCGACTGGGGGGGAGGGGGCATACTGTTTTCCGGCCCCCCCCCCCACCCCACCGGTAATGAAAATTTAAATCGAAGTGCACACCACTGCTAAGAGGTCCAAGTACAACTTTTTCCCATTAAAAGTCAAGGGTATAATCTAAAAATGCATCCAACACGTTTCAAGGGTCCAAGAGCCACCTTCATCATTCATTCGTCTGTAATTCTCTATGCAATGCCATATGGCTACCTGGAGGCGTTCTGTAAACAGATTGTGGACACAAACCGCTATTACTTAGAAATTTACATAGATCACCCAGAGGGGAATGTCTTTTTTCTCTTTACCATCATATTTCCTAAAATAAAGAGGATTACAAAAACACAATATCACAGCAAAAAAAAAAAATTTAATAAATAAAAAAAAAAATAAAAAGGCAGGTCTGCCTCTACTTTTATCCAGTGATAGCAAGCTGCTAATTAAAAGGCAAAGAAGAATGGCACCAGCAAAACACCCAGAGAAATCCCTGCAGGAGGATTAGGAGGTAAGTCCTTTCACCTTAAATCCCCTTCAGGGATGGGGGGGGGGGGGGGGGATGTCAGTCAGAACAGATTTAAAATTAAACTCTTCACCTTAATATTCCAAAGAATGGACTCTGGACCTGAAAAGCTGGCACCTCACAGCCCAGGTATGGTGCCAAGGGTGGCACACCTGCAGGGGTGATCTATTAGCTATATCTAGAATACAGAGATACCATCACATCGCCCATGAGAGAAGGGTGACCTTGTCCCCCCCCCCACTCCTATAGACTCCCCTTACCTGCCCGTCATCGCATCTCCTCGCTCAAAAGCCGCGTATTCGCAAACGTGTTTTGGTGCGTTTAAGGGTGTCAAGTGCTTAGGTGTTCATTCATTCATTTTATTGGCCAGAATAATAATTATTCTGGCCATTGAAATGAATGAGTGCCGAAACAAAACAATAATATAAAAAAAAAAAAAAAAAATACTTTCCTATGCAAAATAATACCATAATGTGCTAGTTTGCATCAGATACTAGCACATTATGAAATACTTACCTTAAATCGAAGCCCTCCTCGCTGTCACCGCTGAGAGGGCTTCCATTTCCTCCCATAGACTCCCGCTGTATGAGTGGCAGTGATGATGTCACTCCTGCGCATGCGCACTGGAGCTCTCAGTGACGCCACATCCTGCATTTTGCTGCGATTCTGGAATTACGGACAGAATCGTGACCATTCCACCCACGATTCAGAAAGCCTAGGTGTGGAAGGAGCCCAAGTGTTTACAACCACTTTAAAAAAAAAAAAAACACAACATAAAAAAGGCTCATAAAAATGTGAAAAAATAGTCGGGCGGCCGACATCGCAGGCACCCTGGACAGGTAAGTCAGCAGCTACAGTGTTTAAGCTTTGAAAATAAAACCTCAAAGCTGGTTGGGGGAAAACATGACACGCCACTCTGCCGACCCAATGTTTGAGAATGTGTAAATGGGCCCCAAACCAATCGCTACTCCACCGGCCAAGCCCACTGTTTTACCCCACCCACCAGGGGCTTAGTTATAGAGGGTCAGCAGACCTGCGTCTCACAGTTTGTTTTTTTCAGTGGCACTTCTGGATTGGTGGAATTGGACACCTGCTCCCTTGCTCCAAAATCTGGCCTGGGCGGGCGCCTGGGGCTTTGAGTGGCGCTACATGCTGAGCTCGAAGCGGATTGGCTACCACACACAGTTGAACCAGATTTTAGAAACTCCAGTTTTAGTAAAACAACCCAATGCACCGCCATCGCTACATGCTGCAACGCACTGCACCGCCATCGCTACATGCTGCAACGCACTGCACCGCCATCGCTACATGCTGCAACGCACTGCACCGCCATCGCTACATGCTGCAACGCACTGCACCGCCATCGCTACATGCTGCAACGCACTGCACCGCCATCGCTACATGCTGCAACGCACTGCACCGCCATCGCTACATGCTGCAACGCACTGCACCGCCATCGCTACATGCTGCAACGCACTGCACCGCCATCGCTACATGCTGTAACAAAGATAAACAATTGAATTAAATGAAGTGATCAAGAAAAAAGTAAGCCATGCAATGCATTATTTACAACACACCGACAGCGCTCCCTTCTCAGCATACAGCAGCAGCCTCTGATGCGAATGACGGGGTCACTTTAAAATCCACCGCGGTCATCACTTACACTCACTGGCCACTTTATTAGGTACAACTTGCTAGTACTGGTTGGACCCTCTTTTGCCTTCAGAACTGCCTTCATTCTTCATGGCATAGATACAACAAGGATTTGGAAACATTCCTCAGATTTTGGTCCATAGTGACATGATAACATCACACAATTGCTGCAGATTTGTTGGCTGCACATCCATAATGAGAATCTCCCATTCCACCACATCCTAAAGGTGCTCTATTGGATGAGATCTGGTGAGTGTGTAGGACATTGGAGTACAGGGACCTCATTGTCCAGTGGTGAGATGATTGGAGCTTTGTGACATGGTGCATTATCCTGCTGGAAGGAGCCATCAGAAGATGGGGACACTGTAGTCATAAAGGGATGGACATGGTCAGCAACAATACTCAGGTAGGCCGTGGGGTTTAAACAATACTCAATTGGTACTAAAGGGTCCAAAGTGTGCCAAGAAAATATCCCCCCCATACCATTGCACCACCACCAGCCTGAACCATTGATACAAGGCAGGATGGATCCATACTTTTATGTTTACACCAAATTCTGACCCTCCATCTGAATGTTATAGCTGAAATCAAGAATCATCAGAACAGGCAATGTATTTCAATATTTACTATTGTCCAGTTTTGGTGAGCCGGTGCCAATTGTAGCCTCAATACAAGAAAAAGAACCACTGCTCCAGGTGTATAAAGATAAGGCTGATTGGAGTATCTTGCAGAGCTCCGTGGGAAAATTGGAAAGAAAGAAATGGCGGCACATCCAGAACTTCCAATTGCCTTTTATTTTTCTTCACAAAGATGACACCAAAGACACCAAACTGTGGTCATGTAGACGCGTTTCACACATACATCTCGTGCTTAATCATGATTAAGCACAAGATGCATGTGTGAAAAGCGTCTACATGACCACAGTTTGCTGTCATCTTTGTGAAGTAAAATAAAAGGCAAAATCGGAATTCTGGATGTGCCGCCATTTCTTTCTTTTTCCAATTGTAGTCTCAGTTTCCGGTTCTTAGCAGACAGGAGTGGCACTCGGGGTGGTCTTCTCCTGCTGTAGCCCATCCCATGCTGTAGCCCATCTTTTTCAATGTTCGTTGTGTTGCGCCTTCAGAGATGGTATTCTGCATACCTTGGTGGTAACGAGTGGTTGAGTTCCTGTTGCCTTTCTATTATCTCAAACCAGTCTGCCCATTCTCCTCTGATCTCAAGGCATTTTCTTCCACACAATTGCCACTCACTGGATATTTTCTCTTTTTCGGACCATTCTCTCTAAACCCGAGAGATGGTTGTGTGTGAAAATCCCAGTAGATCAGCAGTTTTTGAATTACTCAGACCAGCCCGTCTGGCACCAACAATGCTACGTTCAAAGTCGCTTAAATCCCCTTTCTTCCCCATTCTGATGCTCAGTTTGAACTTCAGCAAATCGTCTTCACCATGTCTAGATGCATTGAGTTGCTGCCATGTGATTGGCTGATTAGCAATTTGTGTTACCAAGCAATTGAACAGGTGTACCTAATAAAGTGGCCGGTGAGTGTATATTCTAATGCTGTATACTGAACTACTTGTATTCATAATGGAGATTGGTAATGGGTTCTCCGCAACGGCGTCCTAAAACCGCAACGAGCCGCGGCAATCATCCAGCCATTCACAATCATCCTTCTGTGACAGGTGTTCTGTCCCGTCCTAGTTCTCGGAACGCTCACCATGGGATCACCTGTTCTAAGTAACCTGATCCATCCAAGGAGCTTTCACATCCAACAAAGAGTCGGGCAGGGATGAGCGGCGCAGGCTCTTCAATGGTATCTATGGCCCTTTCATGCCGGGGATGGAAAATACGCCGTATAACAATGGACTGAAAAACCACCGCATTGTGTACTGTGGGAGAGCTTCTGTCAGGACCGAAAACGCCCGCTGAACAAAATATCAGGTTATGTCACACCGCAAGTCCTGGGCTTTAAAACATGAGCTCCGAGATACCCTGTACTGAGGTTTAAAGGGCAACTCCACTTTCATGTTAAAAAAAAAAAAAAAATGGTATATTATATATGAGAAATTCATAGGGATTTTAACTGTGTTTATTATCGAAAGAATAAAGAATTTATAATACAAAATTGTATAAATTTTATTAGAATCAAAGTTAAAATACTGTATATACACCACACACATATATATATATATATATATATATATATATATATATATATATATATATGTGTGTGGTGTATATACAGTATTTTAACTTTGATTCTAATAAAATTTATACAATTTTGTATTATAAATTCTTTAATCTGTCAATAATAAACACATTGTGCACATGGAATAAAAAAATAAATAAAAATCAAATAGAAAAAAATATAATATAACATACAATTGCTACTGCTTATTTTAGGATCAAAAAAATAAATATGTGTGTATAATATATATATATATATATATATATATATATATATATATATATATATATATATATATATATATATATATATATATACACACACACATACATACATATACATATATACACACACACACACACACACACACACACACATATACGTATATATACATATACACACATATTTCTTTTTTTGATCCTAAAATAAGCAGTAGCAATTGTATGTTATATTATATTTTTTTCTATTTGATTTTTTTTTTTTATTCCATGTGCACAATGTGTTTATTATTGACAGAATAAAGAATTTATAATACAAAATTGTATAAATTTTATTAGAATCAAAGTTAAAATACTGTGATATAGATATATAGATATATATACATATACACACACACACACACACACACACACACACACACATATACACACATACATTATTTCTTTTTTTAATCATAAAATAACCTGTGTAGCAATTGTATGTTATATTTGTTTTTTTCTATTTGATTTTTTTTTTTTTTTATTCCATGTGCACAATGAAGCTGAACGGGAATGACTTTTTCAGTATTAATCAGCTGCTGCACTTGCCGTGTTCCAATGAGGAAAGTGGCAGGGTCTGCATCCCTTTAGAAGTGATGAACTCGTTGGGAGTATCTCACTGAAAAATGACACTTATGTTGTAGGGGATGCCTAAAATGTGACTTGTTTCTTGGTGCATTGCATTTTACAAAAAATTACAGAGCTGTAGATATTAAAAATAACCTTTTCTTTTTCAAACGTTTAATTGGGCACAGATGGCAAAAACATGACGGGGGCTATAACCCTCCCTAGTGTGTTTTTGTGCAGTGCGGGAAAATGCACAAATCTGCATGCAATCCTGCACCGCACCCAATGTGATCAAGCCCTCAATGCAGTACTAGGGATGATTAGGAAGGGATTTTTTTTTTTTTTTAATACATTCAACTTCCATAGGTAATGTCAAACGCCTGACTGTGTGTAGGTATAACCAATTATATTCCACCATTTTAGCGGCGTCCCTTTATATACAAGATATTTTTATTTTTTTTACAATAAAGGGACTTTAGGCCCCCGTAGCCATCTTGTTGGCAAGTTTGCTGAACTGGCAGAAGTATTTTCAGGTCACGGGCACACAAAGGCGCAGAGATGATGTCACAGCGTTTGCTCAGTCGCCTATAGGTAACAAGCATCATGCAACGCTTGCCAATGCAAAATGACTTTTCTCCTATTTCCAGGGCCCCAAGGCCTAGCGCGCAGCCCGGCCGAGCACTGGCTCTGTCACAAGGTGTTAATTTCAGATAGGACGCGGGGGCAAGGCCCTCTCCGTCTCTTCTCCCCCGTCCTATCGCCTAGCAGCTACGGCAATGGACGGTGAACCCGAGCCGGGTTGCCATGGCGACCGTTTCATCCATCACGTTGGTGAAAACCCTCGGCGAGGAGCATCAAAGCGGCACTAATTCAGGTCTGACACGAATGCTAAAATGAGCTTTAATACCTGACCTTCAAAGCGGAGAGGGGGAAAAAAAAAAAAACAGGACGAGGGAGGCCGGCACCGACCTATCAAGAGCTTTTTATAGGACCGCGCTAATTAAAAACCAACCGTATAGAGGCATTTATTTTATTTTATTTTTTAACGCCTACACTCGCCCTTAAATTGTGGAATTAAAATGCCCGTTGCTTACCAGCAAGCCCAGATTTCTAGACTCGTCCCCGAGCGGCCAGTCATAATTTATGTCTCTGGGTGCGGGCTGGAGGATTACAGAGGGAAGCCGATTGGTTGCCTAAGACAGCGGCCATATTTTGCAGAAACCTACTCTAGTGGAAGCCGCAGTTCTGCAGGCTCAGAGATTTTAAAGAGAAAGTAACCGGCGGCTTTACTAGGAATAGCTTCTGGGATCAAAGTTCTGGCTGATTTTTAAGCTAAAATTACAACCTGAGCCATTTGTGATTGCACGCAAAAGTGCACAATAGCATGCGAAATGCACACAAAAAAAAAAAGCTGCCTGCTGCGCTTGGGGTGCCATTCATTCGCAGCAAAACGCAACAAACGTGTGCTTTTGCATGTGTCAAACTGCGGTTAAAATAAAAAATAAAAAAAAATGTATGAAGCTCAATGCCCAAAAAGCTATATGACCAACTTTGGCGCATTTGTCCTGCACAGGGCAGCCCATAGAAATGAATGGTCTAGCCTGTGTGTGTGTGCATAGCACAGAAACGCACAAAGACACGCACTTGTAAACTGCTAAGTGTTAACATGACCTCAGGCTCTATTTACGATACCAAATTGCGTGGCAACTGCTGTACAATGTGCATTTGGGGGCTGTTATTCTTTAACGGGACCCCAAACGTGATGCAATTCTGCTGCCATTGTCGTGCGTCAGGATCTCACAGCAAACCACAAATCGTGTAAAACTTCTCACCTCAAAAGGTGCATGAACTACCTAACTTAATTGCACTGCTTCATTTTTAAAGATATTGTCAATATACAGTGCCCTGAAAAAGTATTCATACCCCTTGCAAGTTTTGACATTTTTCTCATGTTACAAGCAGAAAACGTAAATGTGTTTTTTTGGGATTTTATGCGATAGACAAACACAAAGTGGCACATAATTGTGAAGTGGAAGGAAAATGATAAATGGTTTTAAAAAATGTTTTCACAAATAAATATGTGAAAAGTGTGGGGTACATTTGTATAGCGCCCCCCTGAGTCAATACTTTGTAGAACCTCCTTTCACTGCAATTACAGCTACAAGTCTCTACAAGCTTTGCACATCTAAAGAGTGACATTTTTGCCCATTCTTCTTTGCAAAATAGCTCAAGCTCTGTCAGATTGGATGGAAAGAGTCTGTGAACAGCAGTTTTCAAGTCTTGCCACAGATTCTCAACAGGATTTAGGTCTGGACTTTGACTGGGCCATTCTAACACATGAATATGCTTTGATCTAAACCATTCCATTGTAGCTCTGGCTGTAACCCCACAACATGATGCTGCCACCACCATGTTTCACAGTGGGGATGGTGTGTTCAGGGTGATGTGCAGTGATCGTTTTCCACCACATACAGTGTTTTGCTTTTAGGCCAGAAAGTTACATTTTGGTCTCATCTGACCAGAGCACCTTCTTCCACATGTTTGCTGTGCCCCCCACATGGCTTCTCACAAACTGCACACAGGACTCCTTATGACGTTTTTCTTGCCCCTCTTCCATAAAGGCCAGATTTGTGGAGTGCACGACTAATGCCCCGTACACACGATCAGAAATTCCATCAGAAAAATCTTGGATGGTTTTTCCAACGGAATTCCGCTCAAGCTTGGCATGCATACACACGGTCACACAAAAGTTCGCTGAACTTTCGACCGGCGGTGACGTACAACACTACGACGAGCCGAGAAAATTAAGTTCAATGTTTCCGAGCATGCGTGATTTTTTTGCGCGTCACAATTGCATATAGACAAACGCATTTTTGGATAGGAACTTTTTCCAAACGAAAAATAGAGAACCTGCTCTCAACCTTTTGACGGCTGGAATCCTGCCAGCAAAAGTCCGATGTACCCTACACACGGTCGGAATTTCTGACCAAAAGCTCAAATCCGACTTTTGCTGGCAGACTTTCTGATCGTGTGTATGGTGCATAATGGTTGTCCTGTGGACAGATTCTCCCACCTGAGCTGTGGATCTCTGCAGCTCCTCCAGAGTTCCCATGGACCTCTTGGCTGCTTCTCTGATTAACACTCTCCTTGCCGGTCTGTCAGTTTAGGTGGACGGCCATGTCTTGGTAGGTTTGCAGATATGCCATATTCTTTTTCCATTTTCGGATGATGGACTGAACAGAGCTCCGTGAGATGTTCAAAGCTTGGGATATTTTTTTATAACCTAAACCTGCTTTCAACTTCTCCACAACTTTATCCCTGACCTGTCTGGTGTGTTCCTTGGCCTTCATGATGTTATTTGTTCACTGAGGTTTTCTAACAAACCTCTGAGGGCTTCACAGAACATCTGTATTTATACTGAGATTAAATTGCACACAAGTGGACTCTATTTACTATTTAGGTGACTTCTGAAGGCAATTGGTTCCACTAGATTTTAGTTGGGGGTATCAGAGTAAAAGGGGGCTGAATACAAATACACCCCACACGTTTCACATATTTAATTGTTTAAAAAAAAATTGAAAACCATTTATCATTTTCCTTCCACTTCACAATTATGTGCCACTTTGTGTTGGTCTTTTACATAAAATCCCAATAAAATACATTTACCTTTTTGGTTGTAACATGACAAAATGTGGAATATTTCAAGGGGTATGAATACTTTTTCAAGGCACTGTATAACCCAAGCAACAGCACTTCATTCTGAATACCATCCAGCCGGGACTCTCAGCCTGTCTTGTAAACAGACAGCAGGGCTTCTTCAGTGGGTGATAACCTGATAACCTTGTGTGAAGCCCCAGAGTCCCCTGGAAGCTCGCAGTCACAGTCCGGGTGTTACACTGTCCAGGCTGACTGCTGATCCGAGTCCAATCATGGCACAGGACAAGTGCTGACCGCAGGGTCATACCGACAATAACATGGACTAGCGGGCTCAGTCAGGGAGCCTCTGGCTACTGCCAAACCCTCCAAGTGATATATTATCTCACAGCTGAGCTCCGCTGCTACAGAAGATGAAAGCTTAATGCAACAAGAAGAATCAGTGAACCTTACCGCGCCTGCGTGGGGTCTGATTTCATCTATGTTTCAATCTCTTAGCAGGTCTTTCACAATACTTTCAGGGTGTCAAGATAGGAGCCATATTTTCTGAATGTAGCCGAGGTCATGGGGGAGGATTTCGTTTTTTTCATGTATTTTCATTTAATTTTTTATTTTTATTTTTTAAATGCCACCAAATTCTGTTGACGTATGTATTCTTAAACCCCAAAGCAAACATTTAGACTGGGTTCACATATATGCGAATTGGATGTGTTTTTAACAACTTTAAAGGGGTTGTAAAGGTTCGTTTTTTTATTTTCTACATAGGTTCCTCTAAGCTAGTGCATTGTTGGTTCACTTACCTTTTCCTTCGATTTCCCTTCTAAATGTTTTTTTTCTTTGTCTGAATATCTCACTTCCTGTTTCTCCTCAGTAAACTTCACACCATCATCCGAGTGGTGGTTAGTCAGCCAGAACAGCTTACTGAACAGCTTACTGAGGAGGAACAGGAAGTGAGAAATTCAGACAAAGAAATCAAAGAAAAAAAAAAAAACATTTAGAAGGGAAATCGAAGGAAAAGGTAAGTGAACCAACAATGCACTAGCTTACAGGAACCTATTTAGAAAATAAAAAACGAACCTTTACAACCCCTTTAAGACCGGGCTTCTTTTTTTAGATTTGCTGTTTACAAGTTAAAAACATTTTTTTTTTTTGCTATAAAATTACTTAGAACCCCCAAACATTATAAAATTTTTTTTCTAACACCCTGGAGAATAAAATGGGGGTCGTTGCAATACTTTCTGTCACACCGTATTTGCTCAGCAGTCTTACAAGCGCACTTTAAAAAAAATAAAAAAAATACACTTTTTTTGAATAAAAAAAATAAGACAACAGTAAAATTAGCCCAATTTTTTTTTTTATATTGTGAAAGATAATGTTACGCCGAGTAAATTGATACCCAACAAGTCACACTTAAAAATTGCGCCCGCTCGTGGAATGGTGACAAACTTTTACCCTTAAAAATCTCCACAGGCGACATTTAAAAAATTCTACCAGTTGCACGTTTTAAGTAACAGAGAAGGTCTAGGGCTAGAATTATTGCTCTCGCTCTACCGATCGCGGTGAAACATCACATGTGTGGTTTGAACACCGTTTTCATATGCGGGCGCTACTCACGGATGCGTTCGCTGCTGCACGCGAGCTAATCGGACCGGGGAGCATTTAAAAAAAAAAATAATAATAATTCTTCTTATTACCTTTTACTTTTTTTAAACAGTATAAAAATAAATCCTGTTACTTTTATTCCTATTACAAGGAATGTAAACATCCCTTGTAATAGAAAAAATGCATGACAGGTCCTCTTAAATATGTGGGGTCAAAAAGATTCAGATCTCATATTTACCCTAAAAAGCAATAACAAATAAATGAATAAATAAATAAAATGCCCCTTTAAGAGCTATTGGTGGAAGTGACGTTATGACGTCTCTTCCGCCCTGCAGTGTCATGGAGACGGGCGGGGGCCCCATCTTCCCCTCGTCTCCATGTCAGCCCAGGGGACAGGTGCAATAGCCTCCGTCAGTGCCGATGGCTCTGGTAAGCAACGGAGGGCACCGGATCGCGGAGGGAGGGGGGCACCTCTCCCGCCATAGATAAAAGTGATCTTGCAGCGAATCCACCACAGAGACCACTTTTTTTCTTGTACCGGACCGCTGGCCGAACACAGGGATACCGGGATTATGGCAGCTAGCCGCTACCATAACGACATGCGTCCCTAGAGTAGGGACGTACATTGGCGTGCGGTGGTCCGGAAGTGGTTAATCGTATCCAATTTGCATAACATGAATGTGATCGGCTCTCAATATGGCCGGCTCACATGCGGGGCGGCTGTGGTGCGGCTTTGAAAAGGGTCCTGTGCATTTCTGGCTCTGGCTCAGGTGTAAAAAGCAGTCGCATATATGTGAACCCGGCCTAATTGGGGCAGATTTACTAAACCTGGAGGGTGCAGAATCTGGTGCAGCTCTGCATAGAAAACAATCAGCTTTTAACTTCAGCTTGTTCAATTAAAGTTTGCCCAAAAAAAAAAAAAAAAAAAAAAAAAAAAAAAACACACACACCCTGGAAGCAGATTGAGTTCTACGCATATTTTGCTGTGTTTCAGACGTGCGTTTTAATGGATATGCAATTTAAAAATGCACCAAAAAACGCAAATTGTGGTGCATTTTTTCCAACATTTACATTCATTTCAATAAGAAGCTGTGTTTTTGGTGCAGTTTTCAAAACGCATCGCACCTGTAACGCAGTGGTGTAAAAAGTCCCAAGAGGGAAACATTGTTTCTTGCAAAGTACAAACACAGGAAAAAACATATCAGTGTGAAAGGGCCTTAAATCAACCTTGTTGTATTGCAGCTCATCAATTCTTCAAGGTGGTGGCTGCATTAGTTTTCTTTTTTTGCTTTCCTTTATTTTCACCTGGTGATCTGGCCAGCGAGTCTGTTCTACAGATCAAGCTGTCCTGCAAATCAATATCAGTTACAGTGATGAGACAAACCATTTACCACCGACAGGGGTGCTTACAATGATCAGCTTTCATTCATGTAAATCCTTTATCCCAAAAAAAAAAAAAAAAAAAACTGCTGTAACTACTTACTACTACTACGACTAGGAAACTCCCCCCCCCAGTGGGCGGGGCGACAGGACTAGGAAACCCCCCCCAGTGGGCGGGGCGACAGGACTAGGAAACCCCCCCCCCAGTGGGCGGGGCGACAGGACTAGGAAACTCCCCCCCCCCAGTGGGCGGGGCGACAGGACTAGGAACCCCCCCCCCCAGTGGGCGGGGCAACAGGACTAGGAAACTCCCCCCCCCAGTGGGCGGGGCGACAGGACTAGGAAACTCCCCCCCAGTGGGCGGGGCGACAGGACTAGCAAACTCCCCGCCAGTGGGCGGGGCGACAGGACTAGGAAACTCCCCGCCAGTGGGCGGGGCGACAGGACTAGGAAACTCCCGCCAGTGGGCGGGGCGACAGGACTAGGAAACTCCCGCCAGTGGGCGGGGCGACAGGACTAGGAAACTCCCGCCAGTGGGCGGGGCGACAGGACTAGGAAACTCCCGCCAGTGGGCGGGGCGACAGGACTAGGAAACCGCCAGTGGGCGGGGCAAAATGAGTCAGTGGGTGTGGCCAGGGAAGCAGCACTGGCTGAGGCCATTACCTACGCTCTCGTGTACTGGGTGAGCAGCTTTCCACATTCTCTATACACGTTGGCACTGGATGAGCGAAATATGCCAGCGAAAGATGCCAGCACCCCAACTGCTGAGCTCCAGCGGGCAACACTAAGGTTTTTGAGTTTTTTTTTAGTGTATGTAAGTCTGCTAGTACATCTAACACTACCCTCCCCACAGACTGACAATGCTGCTACACAAAAGGTGCCCCCTGTGCTCCTTCATCCAGAGTGTTGGCACTCTAACGCAGGAGGTGTGTTACTGGCCAGATCACCAGGAAAAAAAAGCCTAAAAAAAAAAAAGCCTAAAAAAAAAAAAAGGAAAAAAAACCAATGCAGCCACCACATCTAATGATTACTAAGCTGCAATATATTACATGTTTGGTTTTAATATCGCTTTAGCTCCTTCTATTGCTCTCAGCCTCCTCCAAAAACCTTTTGATGCTGCGATCTGCCCGCATTTACTACATTAGAAAATATACAACCAGAATATAACCAGAGAGTAAACATCCAAGAACAGTATAAAGTACATAAAAATACCATCATGACATGGAAAATAGAGAACCATCCCAATGCTGATACCAGGGAAAGGAAATCCCAGAGAACCCTCAATAATGTAATCACTGGAGAGAAATGTGAGCAGACATGCTCAGTGTAACGTGGTTGTGACATGAAACATGAACAAAGTATATCCTCCTATAGTGTGTACTTGTCTCAGTCCAGAACACTTCAGTTCACACCCTGGGAATCCACTGCGGGTTCCCACATCGCACCCGACTCGCACATCACACTGTACTATGCGAAATGCTGGGAGTGTCAATAGAAAGTCGATGACAGCCCCAAATCAGTTTGCATATCGCAGTGCAAACTGTCAGTTTGGACATGAATCGGAATGCATGGGTGTGAACACTTATGCAATCCGATTCTGATGCGGACCAAAAAAAAAAAAAAAAAAAAAAAAAAAAAAAACACGGGACCTGTGCGCGTTTGGTCTGAATGTGATGCAAATTCCGCCATACAATCTGTATGGCTGAAATCGCATTGCACGGACATCGCATGTGATTTACACTGCGGTGCAAATCACATGTGATATCACACAGCTCACTGGTGTGAACCGGGACTAAGGGCCGGTTCACACTGCTGTGTGGTGAGAGATTGCATCGCTCGGACATTGCACTGCGAATCACATGTGAAATTGTATGGCTGATATCGCATTCAGACCAAACTCACACAGGACCCTTTTTTTTTGGTCCGCGCCAGAATCGGATCGCATGTGTGTGAACACTGATTCATGTCCAAACTGTCAGTTCTCAGTGCGATATACGAGCTGAAATGGGGGTGTCATTAACAATGTATTGACACACCCCACAGTTCGCATAGCGCAGTGTGAACAGCTGTGCGAGTCGGGTGCGATGCGGGAACCTGCAGTGGATTTCTGTCCACTGCTTCATTCCTCTGCCATCAGAACGAGTCACTTCTGATGAGTTTTGCTGACACCAAGAGAAAAAAAGGTGACAGAGGAGGGAGCTCCAGCACACAGCCCGTCATTGACGGCTTCAGCTCTGTTCCTGTGTGGGGGGGGGTCCCTTTACATCCAAACAGCTCTGCAATGTGGAACATCAGCTCCCGGTCCCCCCGATTTCTGAAAGCTCAGACAAGCTGTATAAATGCTGGACTGTTAATTGCTGTAGATAAGAGAAGACTGCAGATAAACGGGTACAACCTATGTAGGAGGATTTGTTTCATCTGTGTGAGGATAGTCACTCCACTATAAGCTGCATTTTTAGGAATATATGACAACATGACAGCCCCCAGTGCAGTGAGAACCCAAACCACCGTGTAGTGAGCAAATCCGGCCATTCTCCATACAAAACAGAAGGCATTTGACTTGAGCGCTGCGGATAGAAAAGTGTTAACAGTAAAATCTGCTGGAAGTGAATTGTCCGCTTACCCCGAGTGTTGGTTGCCATGTCAGCCACTTTCTGGAAGGCATCCAGGAAGGCAGCAGCTGCCACCACTGTAGTCCTGCAGAAGAAGCAACAATGAGTTAGATTGCAACCTTCACCATGGAGAATGTACGGCTCTTGTATGCAGGTGCAACACAAAGGCGGCTACCCGTTTATTCCAAAAAAATTAAAATAAAAAAAATCACACTGAATAATGCAGAAAGCCAAGAAATTACAAAACGGCTTGTGGCCGGTACCCAGAGCGGCCCCCATGTGGCCAATGCGAGAAGCTGGGGTACCCCCAGAATACACAGATTCCTATATATAGTCTCCACACAATCTGTCCTCCCCTGTGCAAAGATGGTGGTCAGGGGGCTGAACCCTTCCATCCAGTAGCGGCTGGTGCTCAAATTTTTTTTTGGGTGGGGGCGCAAAAAATAAAATAATCATAAATTGCAGCCACTGTGCCCATCATATGACATCCCGCTCACACCAACCCCCCGGGGATGGATCGTGGGACACCCCACTCCCACCCCGCGGATGGATCGTGGGACACCCCGCTCCCACCCCGCGGATGGATCGCGGGACACCCCGCTCCCACCCCGCGGATGGATCGCGGGACACCCCGCTCCCACCCCGCGGATGGATCGCGGGACACCCCGCTCCCACCCCGCGGATGGATCGCGGGACACCCCGCTCCCACCCCGCGGATGGATCGCGGGACACCCCACGGGGCACCCAGCTCCCCCACTTTCTCTCCCTCTCCCTGCAATCTTCTGGGATGCGTCACAGGTCCCAGAAGACTGCCCGGCCATTCATAATGCGCAACCTGGCCTCGCGCGCCCACACTTGCAATGCCAGCACTATCGCTGGACTGTGGGACAGGTGAGTGTCCGATTATTAAAAATCAGCAGCTACACTTTTTGGGTGGAACTCCGCTTTAATCACTTCAGCTCCGGAAAAGAACTGCAAGGCGTTTTGGCAGTGGTGCGCTACACAGACGCATTTAACCCTTTATTCGGCTGCTAGCGGGGGTTAAATGAGCCCTACTAGTGGCTGAATAGCACCGCTAAAATGATAGTAAAGTGCTGCTAAAACTAGCAGCATTTTACTGTCAACGCTCGCCCGCTCCAGTGTGAAACGGGTCCAATAAATTGTGAACTTTAAACAGAGGTAGAGAAGAAAAGACCGCAGATAAACAGGTACAACTGATGTAGGAGTGTTTGTTTCAGCTCTGTGCATCGCCTGAGGCCAGTCACTTTACTGGGTATACAGAACCATTTTAAATAGTTTTTTCAGTTTTAGGTTCTCCGAAACAGTTGAAGTATAACTAAAAGGCAAAAACGTTTTTCTGCTTCGGTTAGAGTGGAGATAGATTAGAACATTTGTCAGTTCTTATTGCCGTCTGTGTCCCCGTTAGGGAGATTCACCCCCTCTCTTTGTCCCGTTTACCAGTCAGTGAAAGTAAAAGAAAATCCCAAATTTTGGGTTGTCCCCAGGGGGGAATCTTCCAATGGGGACACTTAGTTCTGGTGCCCCGGGGGACCTCAGGGAGTTCCCTTAATTTGCAGGGATTTCCTCTCACTTCCCATTTGGCTATAGGACAGGAGGTGAAGGGAAATTTCCGCAATAGGACACAGATGGGGAAACAAAAATCTGACAGGGGTTATAACTCTCCCATAAGCCCTCGTACAAACGATCAGAAAATCGTATGGAAAATACCGCTTTTGAATCGATCGTACGATAATCATATTGTTAGTACATAGCTTTCGTGAGCCAATCACGACAGTTCATCTGATATTATTCTATCGGACATGCACGGGAAAAAAAATTTGCACAATGCCAGATCATACGATTTTTGTTTAATCATTACAGCTATCGTTCGAAAATGCAATACAAATGCATTACAACACATGACATCACTTCCAAATTTTTTTTTCTGTTGTATGGGAATTTTCGTAACTTTAGTAAACTCATCAGATTCGATCTGAGATTAGCATGCAAAAAAAATAAATAAATAAATAAACGGACGATCATTCGTCCGATAATCTCATTGTGTGTACCGGGCAAGTTTTGTCTACAGTTCAACTTTAACCACTTGCGCTAAAGCCGAATGACGGCCACAGCGCGGACCTGAATTTCATATGACAGCCTCCCCTTTGCTCTGCGCGCCCCCTGCAGGACGCGCGCTGTGATCACGAGTCACCGAGACTCGGGTGATCACAGATCCGAGTAAGGGGGCGTTCCCGGCCTCTTACCACGTGATCAGCTTTCAGCCAATGACAGCTTTTCACAATATTAACAAAAGCTTGGTAAACCACCTTATCTGCAAAGGACATCGGTCCTGAAGAGGTAGAGGCAATTATGCCTCATCTGTGCCCACCAGTATCCCCTGCCAGTGCCACCTGCCAGTGCCCACCTATCAATGCCCACCAGTGCCATCAATGCCGACCAGTGCCACCTATTATTTCCCATTAGTGTCACCTATCAATGCCCACCAGTGGTGCCAATCAGTGCTGCCTATCAGTGCAACTGATCAGTGCCCATTATTGCCACCCATCAGTGCCCATCAGTGCTGCCTCATCAGTGTACATCAATGAAGGAGAAAAATTACCCGTTTGCAAAATTTTATAACGAAATCTAGAAATATAAATAATTTTTTTTTTATTTGGTATTTTTTTTTTAAACAAAAAATAAAAAGCGCAGAGGTGATCAAATACCACCAAAAGAGAGCTCTATTTGTGGGAAAAAAATTATAAAAATTTATTGGGGTACAGTGTTGTATGACCGCGTAATTGTCATTCAAATTGCGACAGCGCTGAAAGCTGAAAAATGGTCTGGACGGGGGGGGGGGGGGGGGGGGGGGGGGGGGTTTAAGTGCCCAGTAAGCAAGGGGTTAAGGAAAGGTCAGAAAGATGTTCCTAAGTATTCCATAAGATCAGGTATCCTTTAAGAGCACCATATACACTGGCATTTACAGCCAACACAAGCCCAGTACATTGCTACAAGCAAGTGTAATGGAACCATTCAATGTGGCTTCACCGCCTGCTTATAGATCCTTCATAAAAATGCTACTTGCCTGGCTGCCTTCTCAGTTCAGTACTGAACAAGCATACAAATAAAGGACTTCTCACTTTTTGGGTTAGAGCCCGTTCACACTGAGGCAGCACGACTTGCAGCGCGACTGCCTCAGGCGACCGGGATCCGACTTTAGCGGCGGCTTGTGAAATGACTTCTGTATAGAAGTCAATGCAAGTCGCCCCAAAAGTCGTACAGGAACCTTTTTCTAAGTCGGAGCGACTTGAGTTGCTCCGATTAGAACGGTTCCATTGCATAGAGCGGGACACGACTTGTCAGGTGGCTAAGTCGCCTGACGGGTCGCCCCTGTGTGATCCGACCCTTAGAGGCTCAAGACAACAACTAGACATCTAGCATTCTCAGCTGCAGGACAGACCCTCCCCGTTCCCCTAAATTCTAATGGTTACCATTGGCATTCTGTAACCAAGAGCCCCGGTATGTTCAGAACAATCCATCTATTGAAATCATCCTAACCGGACTGTACCTGCTAGCAATCCACATTCCAGTTCATATATGGTGGACTGCCCCTTTAAAATAAAAATAAAAAATGACCGGCCTCATCTCCTCCTTACAAACACCACCACCACGAAACCCATTTTTACCAGACAGGCTGGTAAAGCATCGGCCAGGTGGCAATCCTAAACTTGGAGCAGCTTTAAAGCTGAAGTTTAATCTGCTTACGTTTTGCCTTCCCTGCTTCTTCCATTACCCATCTCATCAACAAGCTAATTACATTTTTATATATATAAAAAAAAAGGAGAAGTCCAGCCTGAGCTTGCTTGGCTTTTCCTAAGGGTCACAGAAGTGTAATTCGTTTTGCACTCCTGTGACCAGTTTTCAGCGGAGAAAGGTCTGAAGTTCGCTCTCCGCTGACGTCACTGCCATCAGTCGAGGCCCCGCGTCATCACAACTTCCCTCTGAATCTAGATCCGCCAGCTGCCTTGATTGATGGCAGTCAGCTGACATTGCCACTCCCCGCCCCTCCCCAGCTCATCGATCAAATGAGCGTGGAGGATCAGAGCAGGAGAGACGCTGACTGACCGGCAGCATCTCTCCACTCTGGGAGGAGTGAGAACCGAGCCATCGGCCGTGTTTGGCGGCTCGGTTCTCAGTGCAGAGATGCCAGGGGACAGCTGCAGCATCAGTTTGATGCTCCACCCACCGAGGGAAGTATGAATCTAAAAAAAAAAAAGAACAAAAAAAAAAAACACGAAAACCCATACTGCCCTGTTAACTCTTGCCATTATGTACCTTATTTTACATTCAGCAATGTCATCACTGACTCTCTGTGCTTTACATACCTTCCTGAAACTATCACAGCACCCCTCTAAAAACTCCATAGCCCTGATACAATCTTATATATCTTGTTGGGGGGCGGGGGTCGGATGGACGGACATTTTTCCCACTGATAATCAATATAAAAAGGAACATTCGTCCTACTGACCACCAATTTAAGGAATATTCTTCCCACTGACCACCAATTTAAGGAACATTCTTCCCACTGACCACCAATGTAAGGGGCATTCTGGCCACTGACCACCAATGTAAGGAACATTCTTCCCACTGACCACCAATGTAAGGGGCATTCTGGCCACTGACCACCAATGTAAGGGGCATTCTTCCCACTGACCACCAATGTAAGGAACATTCTTCCCACTGACCACCAATGTAAGGGGTATTCTGGCCACTGACCACCAATGTAAGGGGCATTCTGGCCACTGACCACCACACTAATAAGCTGCTGGTACAGCAATTATTGTTGAGGGTTCCGAGACCTGAACTTTATTTTAAGGGTTCCACCGTGTTAAAAAGGTTGAGAAGGGTTGCACTAGACCAGGCTCTCTCAATCTTTTTACCACACAGGAACCCCGGAAATAATTTCCAGTTCTCAGGAAAGCCTTATAAAGCCAATTAATTGAGGGTAGAGGCCATTAATTATTATTAGGAGGAAGAATGCAACCCTTACAGTGGTGGTCAGAATGCCACTTCTACAGGCGGTTAAAAAGATAAGTGGCGCCATACTGCCAGCTTTGCCAAGTGGTATTGGTCCTGATACTATGTGCAGGCACCATCAAACGCGAGATCAATCAACCACAGCTCAATGAACCCCATCAACCTTGAGAGGAACCCTGGCATTGTCCCGATACTATGAAGGCACCACCAAATGGAAGGTCAATCAACCACAGCTCAAGGAACCCCCCCATTAACCTCTGGAGGAACCCAGGCATTGGTCCTGATACTATGAAACCACCATCAAATGAGAAGTTAATCAACCACAGCTCAAGGAACCCCAAGCAACCTCTGGAAGAAACCCATGCATTAGTCCTGATACTTTGAAGGTACCATCAAATGGGAGGTCAATCAACCACAGCTCAAGAAACCCCCATCAACCTTTGGAGGAACCCAGGCTGAGAAAGGTTGCAGTAGACAGTAGGCTACCGGATGTCAGGGAAGGAAAAGAACCCTCCATATACAGTATAAAATTATTGCAGAATTGGTCTATGCTCTACAAATGAAGAAAAAATCCTGCTCTCTACTCTACAGAGGACTTCTAATACTCTTAAAAGACACAAGTCAAAAGCATTTGTCTCGTCACGAAGCCTTCCTCAACAATAACTCTGCAGGAGCCGATCCTCTTTGTTGTCCCCAAACAGAAGTACATCAGCCTTGGTGCGCACACAGGAAATTGGCGGCTATATCTGGGTAGCCTTTGCTCACTTCGCTCCTTCTTAGATGAAGCCAGCCTGCGCTACCCAGCTCTTGTGTTGCTATGGCAACAGATTCATCTCTTGGAAGCTGAGGAATAGCCGTGCAGAGCGGACTGCGCATGAAAGACGTCAGCTCTCTCCCCCCCCCCTCCCCCGCCTCACTGCAACCCAGTTTCAGAAAGCATTGACTGGGATTTTCATTGACAAATTGTCACGGCTCTCCAGTGAAATCGTACTATGCGCATAATGGACAAAATAAAAGATTCTTCTTAGTGCCGGGACTAATGCCTCAATGGAGGGGATAAACCTGTGATTATATGTGTGTATTTAGGACATTTCTAAACACATAGAATGCATATGATGATTCTTTTTTTGCAACATTCTCACAGTGCGTTTATCTGTGTGCAGTTTAGCAAAAACAGAATGTTGCTTGTCCATAGACAGATTACATACTATGAACACATCTAGATGCAAAGATACGTATACATCATTTATTTATTTTTTTTAAATGAAACGCAGTGAGGGTTGATCCAATGGGGTGGGACCTGGACGTGAGCATCAACTATTCGCCCGATTACCTTTAGACCCCTTTCACACCACACCGCCCATTGCGTCTGTGGTAAAACGCAGCTATTTTTAGCAGCCTTTTACCACCGGATTTGCGGCGCATTTCGGCCGCTAGCGGGGCGCTCTTACCCCCCGCTAGCAGCCGAGAAAGGGTTAAAACCGCCAGCAATATGCCGCAATAGCGGCGTTTTGCCGGCAGTATTACAGCGCTGCCCCATTAATTTCAATAGGGAGCAGCGGTGGAGGAGCGGTAAACACACCGCTCCAAAGAAGCTGCTGGCAGGACTTTTCCCTGACATCCTGCCAGCGCACCGCTGTAGTGTGAAAGCCCTCGGATGCAGCTTTTTTAGGGCGGATTATAGGCGCTATTTCTAACGCTATAGCGCCTGCAAAACACCCTGGTTTGAAAGGGGTCTTAGGCTAGACTAAGACATGCAGCTGCGTCACTGGGGATAGGTGAGAAGACACCTCCCTGTAGACCATTGGACTGGGACAGATCGATGGTTCTTGTGCATCTTAAATGGCAAGTACCTGCAAATACAGTGCCTTGAAAAAGTATTCATACCCCTTGAAGGTTTCCACATTTTCTCATGTTACAACCAAAAACCTAAATGTATTTTATTGGGATTGTATGTGATAGACCAACACAAAGTGGCACATAATTGTGAAGTGGAAGGAAAATGATAAATGGTTATCAAAAGTTTTTACAAATAAATATGTGAAAAGTGTGGGGTGTATTTGTATAGCGCCCCCCTGAGTCAATACTTTGTAGAACCGCCTTTCACTGCAATTACAGCTGCAAGTCTTTCTGGGGATGTCTCTACCAGCTTTGCACATCTAGAGTGGAATTTTTTCCCCATTCTTCTTTGCAAAATAGCTCAAGCTCTGTCCGATTGAATGGAGAGCATCTCAACAGCAATTTTTAAATTTGCTACGGATTCTCTATTGGATTTGGGTCTGGACTTTGACTGGGCCATTCTAACACATGAATATGCTTTGATCTAAACCATTCCATTGAAGCTCTGGCTGTATGTTTAGGGTCGTTGTCATGTTGGAAGGTGAACTTCCGCCCCGGTCTCAAGTCTTTTGCAGACTAACGCCGTGTACACACGAGCGGAATGTAAGGCGAAAAGTCTGCTCGTGGAGCATCAAGGCAGTCATATATATACACGAGTTCACCCCTTAAAAGGCAACGTGCGGTGTCTTCCAGGCCTGGGCTATGGGCCATTTAGCAGAAATAAAAAGTTAAGTAGCCAGCTTTTGCTGGGATGCATATATGCCGGGAGAGAGCCAATGCAATCCCTGTGGACCATTATATGGAAGAGGGTCTGGAGCAGGCCTAAAACCCTGGACCAGAACCAAACCAGCCTCGTGCAGGACCACCAGGCATGCAAGACATCTCCCCTTTGCCCACAGTTCCGAAAGCATCTGTCACTACTCCCCAGGTAAACATGGGCGACCCAGGCAGGGACCCAGTACCACCTAAAAAGAACCTTATTTTTGAGCGCATTTGTATTAAAAGTAATTTTTGCAACTGTTTTCCAAGCCTTACTCCAGTCCTCCATATCTGTTGGGGACTGGAGGTCCCGCTCCCATTGAGAGATACAGGAGAGGGATGCAGATGACGGGCGTCCACTCAAAGATGCGTAGATGGCCGAGATAAAGCCAAGGGCCCCCGGGGCATGCTAGCACGCATGTTTAAATATTTTTTTTTTTATATAGATGGATTGAACAGTGTTCTGTGAAGTTCAAAGCTTGGGATATTTCTTTATAACCTAACCCTGCTTTAAACTTCTCCACAACTTTATCCCTGAACTGTCTGGTGTGTTCCTTGGTCTTCAAGATGCAAGGACTTCACAGAACAGCTGTATTTATAATGAGATTAAATTACACACAGATGGACTCTATTTACTAATTAGGTGACTTCTGAAGGCAACTGGTTCCACTAGATTTTAAATAGGAGTATCAGAGTAAAGGGGACTGAATACAAATGCATGCCACACTTTTCAGATATTTGTAAAAAAAAAAAAATTGAAAACCCATTTATCATTTTCCCCCCACTTCACAATTAGGTGCCACTTTGTGTTGGTCTATCACATAAAATCCCAATAAAATACATTTCCAATTTTGGTTGTAACATGACAAAATGTGGAAAATTTCAAGGGGTATGAATACTTTTTTCAAGGCACTGTACATTATATTGTCAAAAGTATTGAAACGCCTGCCTTTACACGCACATCAAATTTAATGGCAACCCTGTCTTGGTCAGTAGGGTTCAATATTGAGTTAGCCTACTCTTTGCAGTGATAACAGCTTCATTTCTTCTGGAAAGGCTGTCCACAAGGTTTAGGAGCGTGTCTATGGGAACGTTTGACCATTCTCCCAGAAGCGTATTTGTGAGGTCAGGCACTGATCCATGTCTTTATGGATCTTGCTTTGTTCACTGGTCCAAATCATTTGGTGGAGGGGGGATTATGGTGTGGGGTTGATTTTCAGGGGTTGGGCTTGGCCCCTTAGTTCCAGTGAAAAGAACTCTTAAGGCAGGGGTTGACAAATTTGCTTGGAATCTAGGAGCCAGCTAAAAAAGTTAGGAGCCAGGTCCGTGACGGCGATCCGGACCTGTCCCTGGCCTGACATGGAGACAAGTGAGGGGAAGATAGCCCCAAGCCCCTCACCTGTCTCCAAGTCATTGCCCCCCATAGCTCTTAGAGGGACATTTTATTTATTTTTTTCAAATGACAATTTTTTTTTTAAATTGCATTTTAGTGTAAATTGAGATGTGAGGTCTCTCTGACCCCAGATCTCATATACAAGAGGACCTGTCATGCTTTTTTCTATTACAAGGGATTTTTACATTCCTTGTAATAGGAACAAAAGTGACACATTTTTTTTTTTTTAAAGAACAGTGAAAAAAATAAAAATAAAAGTTAAAATAAAAAAAAAATACAGAGACCTCCTCTGTAACTTAAAAAGTGCAACCTGTAGAATTTTTTAAATGTCGCCTATGGAGATTTTAAAGGGTAAAAGTTTGTCGCCATTCGATGAGCGGGCGCAATTTTGAAGCATGACATGTTTGGTATCGATTTACTCTACGCAACATTATCTTTCACAATATAAAAAAAAATTGGGATAACTTTACTGTTGTCTTATTTTTTTTTTTTTATTAAATACATTTTCCCCAAAAAAGTGCGCTTGTAAGTCCGCTGTGCAAATACGGTGTGACAGACAGTATTGCAACGACCACCATTTTATTCTCTAGGGTGTTAGAATAAAATATATATATAATTTTTAGGGGTTCTGAGTAAAGGGAAGGAAGATAGGCTGGCAGGCAGGGAAAATTAGCATTGCATCCATTAGCATTGCTGGTTGTAATTCCAACGGCCACCACAAGAGGGCGCCAGATTACAGAAGGAACCATAGGATCGTAGAAGGCCTCAAAGCCGGGGGCTAAATTACCGGCCGGCGGCGGCGCGGCCCGACGCAATCGCGCCGGGGGGGGGGGGCCGCGGAGACAGCATACCCCCAGCTGTGCTGCCCCAGGCGCCAGGTCTGGAATTCTAGTCGCAAATGCGACCGGGCGCCCGGGTTTTGTCGAGCCCTGTCTTAAGGGGTCAGCATACCAAGACATTTTGGACATTTTCATGCCCCAACCTTGTAGGAATAGTTTGGGGATGTGCCCTTTCTATTCCAACATGACTGTGCACTAAGCAAAGTCCATAAGGACATGGATGAGCGAGTTTGGGGTGGAGAAACTGACTGGCCTGCACAGTGTTCTAACCTCAACCCGATAGAACACCTCTGGGATGAATTAGAGCAGAGACTGACCCAGGCCTTCTCTTCCACAACAGTGCCTGGCCTCACAAATGGGCTCCTGGAAGAAAGGTCAAATGCTCCGAAAGACACACTCCTAAACCTTGTGGACAGTATTCCCAGGAGACTTGAAGCCATTATAGCTGCAAGGGGTGGGCCAATGCAATATTGACCCCTATGGACTAAGACTGGGATGCCCTTAAAGTTCATGTGCGTGTAAAGGCAGGTGTCCCAATATTTTTGACAATACAATGTATATAGTTGACACCATTCTTTCCTCTCCTTATCACCCATTAGATAGTTTTAAAAGTTCCAATTCCTACCTTTATGCTGTCCTTACACGCAAAGTAGAATCCTAAAGTGGTACTAAACACACATTGTCCCTTCTATTTCTGTATGTGGACGATGGCACTGTAATTATTTTAATTAAAAAATCTAAGTACCTTTTTCCTAATCGATATACAGCTTTCACACTACCCAGATCTTTCCCAGCCTGTCTATAGTAAAAAAAATTGGCAGGAGGAGCTTCTAGTCCTCTGCTAATGGTCACATGTTCAAAAATAAATAAAACAGCCCTTAGAAATCAATAAAACAGTTTTGAATGGTCATACAAAATATTTGAAATAAAATCTTTATTTTTTATTTTTTGGCAATAACATGGTGTGGGTGGATTTCTGCCAGTCACAAGCTGTGTCACGCCCCTCCAGCCTGTGTCTTAGAATAAGAGGAGGTGAAGCCTCCATCAATCTACATGTAATATCCCGCCCCCGTTGGGTTTAGCTGGAGGAGGGAGGGGCTGTCATTTACCATTGTGTATACGCCCACATGTGTGACTCTATAGTCACATGGGTGGCTCAGATGTGATAGAGAGGAAATGCTCAGCCTAGATACTCAGTGAAAACTGAGCATGTGCAGAGCTGCCAACAATGCTCTGCAAAATCCATAGCTGAATTGGGGACATGGACAGAAAAGGGGAGATAGAGAGCAGCAGGATCAACCAGGTTTTTTGCAGAATACAGAAAACAAATCTCATAGTGACTGAGTGAGTATAAACAGCATGCAATACACAATTTGATAGTTTTTTTTTTTTTTTTATGATGTGGGTTTGACACTTTAATCACTCACCGGAGCTGAGACTGTAATTTTCCTGCTTTGTTGATGAAATCTTCCCACACGGGATAACTTGCCTGTAAAAGGTAAAACAAGCCCGGTGTTACAATGGGTTCCCATTACAAATATTCCATGGTATATACAAGAGAGGCCTACAAGAGCAACATGTGGAGGTCCTCCGATGAAGCCTCCGAATCTTCCACAGGGCTTGGAGTTTTATTACTTTTATTTATTGGAAAAAGGAAACAATATAAAAAGACAATATACTGAGGACAGAAAATCTTAATTACAACGGCACTAATACCTATTCACCAACACTGGTTCCAACTGACAAGACGATATCATGAATAGGCGTCAAAATCATTTCGTCATCTCATTGTACAGATGGTGGATCACCCAAGTCTGAAAAATTCATTCACTTTTTCCAAGTCAATTATACACTTCAGGCCAAACTTTCTTTAATTTTTTTGAGTTTTGCAATGTGTACAAAGCTTAGCACAGCCAACCGGCTCTCGTTTGTCTGGGAACACCTCTTCTGCAATAGAAAACCTGAGAAGCCCTTTCTTTCCTATCTTATTCCAAACATACCCACTGCAGGCGGCATGTTGTCACATGTAGAAAGGTTTTATGTAGCCTAGTGCCAGCACTGGGAGGTCACCAATCTAATTTACACCTGTCTTAACCACTTGCCCTCCAGAAGTTTTACCCCCCCCCCCCCCCCCTTTACGACGAGGCCATTTTTTGCGATACGGCACTACATTATTTTAACTGACAATTGCGCGGTCGTGCAGCGCTGTACCCAAAAAAAAACTGATGTCCCTTTTTCCCCCACAAATAGAGCTTTCTTTTGGTGGTATTTGATTTCTTAAGTTTTTATTGTTTGCACTGTAAAAAAAAAAAAAAAAAAAGACAATTTAGAAAAAAAAAAAAAAAAAATTTTTTTTTTACTTTTTCCTATAAAACATACCCAATAAAAAAAAAAAAAAAAGGAAAAAAAAAAATCGAATTCCTTAATCCAGTATTCTGCTACATATTTTTCATAAATAAAAAGAAAAAAAAAAACAATAAGCATATATTGATTAATGGCGGCGATCAGCGACTTATAGCAGGACTGCGACATTGCAGCGGACAAAATCGGACAACGACACTTTTTTGGGACCAGTCACCAATGCTAAAAATATGCACCGTCACTGTACTGATGACACTGGCAGGGAAGGGGTTAACATCAAGGGCAATCAAAGGGGGTTCAATGTGTGCCTACGGGGAGTGCTAGGTAACTGTGGGGGGGGGGGGGGGGTGCTTGTACTATGGGAAGGAAAAGATAAGTGTTCCTGCTATGTAGGAACACAGGATCACAACCTTCACTTCTCACAGAACGGCGATCTGCCTTTTTTTTTTTTAAACATAGGCAGACCGCCGTTCTTCATGTGTCCTGACTGATCAGCGTTTTCCGCCAGTCCCAAATCACAGGGGGAGCGGGTCGCCAGTGGCGCATGTGCCTGCCCTTGGGAGCCGCCTTATATTTACAGCATACAGTCACAGCAAGCTGTTAAAGAATATGTAAACCCAACATTTCACATTCCTAATATGTGGCTGCTGTACCATGTACTTGTATGAAAAAGTCTCCTGTTCTTTGTGTTGCTTCCGTTGTGTGAAATCTGTCAGTCCCTCTGCTTTCCTAGCTAAATCTGACCACACTAGATACGAGAGCACAGTGTAGTCAGTTCTCTAGCTGTGCTGAGAACTCAGCCTGCTCTCCTCCAATGATAAGACTTGTCCTGACACACCCTACCCCGCACGGCCATTCACTGGGAAGATCGGTGTGCTGCTGTTTCTCCTCCCTCAGCTCATTATGCAGCTTAAAGCAGAGATTATGTGATCACTTATTAACAAAAAGGGGGGGGGGGGATATTTATAATGTTTTTTTTTTTTTTAAATATATGTACACAAATGTTCCGGTTTGAAAAGAAAAGCAGAATGAGCTGTTTTACAAGGTGAACGTTTACAATCACAAGTTGAATCTGATTGGTGATGCATCAGAGAGGAGGTTAAAGAGCAGAAACTTGAGCCCACGTGTGAGGAGCTCTTTGTAATTCTGCCCGCATTATATCACCTGTGCTCATAATACAGAGGAACTTCTCCCTGAAGCTCCTCTGTATTATGAGCACAGGTGCACCCTGTACAACCACTTTTACCTACAGGTAAGCTTATATTAAAGTGGTTCTATACCCACATTTTTTACTTTTACCTACAGGAAAGCCTATAATAAGGCTTACCTGTAGGTAAAAAAAATATCTCCTAAACCTGTACGGTTTAGGAGATATTCCCCTCGGTATTCGCCGCTGACTGCAGCGGCGCATGCGCACAAGGGGGTTCTCGCCGTCAAAATCTGGCAGCGGCCGACCGGCCGGACTGAAATCTCCCGTGCGCATGCGCGGGAGTGACGATATTGCGGCTCCGGCCACTCACAGCACCGGAGCCGCGATACCCGGAAGAAACGCCGAGGGAGCATGTCAGCTCCCTCGGCGTGGATCGGGCCAGATGTCGGGGCCTCGTTCTAAGGTAAGTATTTCATGATGAGCTAGTATGCGGTGCATACTAGCTCATTATGCCTTTTGCTTTGCAGGTTTAAAAAAAAAAAAAAAATGTGCGGGTTTACTGCCGCTTTAAGGCTTACCTGTAGGTGCTGGAAATATCTCCTAAACCTCCACGGTTTAGGCAAGATTTACAATAACGCCGTGCTCCGATGTCTATGACGCATGCACACTTTAGAAAGGGCAGATTGTGCGGTTTCTAAAGGGGGTCATGCCGTGACTGGTGGCTCTCACTCGCATGCGCAGGAGTGACATCACGCGACTCCGGCCAGTCACAAAGCCGAAGTTCACGGCCCCAGAAGGAGGAGGGGTGAAGACGGACGTTCGCTGCTAGTGGGGACAGCGGTGACATTGCAGGCTTTGTTTTCAGGTAAGTGACACATAATGGTCTACTTTGCAGTGCATAGTAGCCCATTATGCTTTACCTTTGCAGGGAAATAAAGAGGAAGTGAAACCCATCAGGTTACTTCCTCTTAAGTTCAACAGAACAGCCTTTTTGGTGTTACTAGTTTGTTGTGCGTTTATTATTTGTTGCCTGGCATTGTGCTCTAAAATACAGACCCCCCCACCCCCTTCCTAAAGGCCACACAACTGCTAGGAAAGTAAAAACGTCTATTTTGTCCTATTACATCATATTACATACCAATACACAGGCCATGTATTGACACCCCAATTTATAATTAGGTGGGTGTCAAGCTTGGCGTTTCTACTGCGAAGAAAAATATTTTCGCCAGAACAGGTGCAAATAAACACCCGTCTCGCCCTCGCACGCAGCTACTCCCAAAGGCTGTAGTTTGTTCAGACCACTTTAAGGCTTTGCAAGTTTCTATCGAGTTCCGAGGTCTGAGTCAATACAGCAGTCGATCGTTCTGGTACACAGCACCTGTACAGCTGTTTAACCGCTGTCACTGAACCATAGAAACAATCATGTCAACACGGGTTCTCAAAGACGAGATGGATATTCCAACCCTTGCAAGAAAGGTTTTCACACCGAATATAAAATAACTTAGCCAGGATTGGATGAATCCCGCAGGACCAGCAGCCAATACATCTGAAAATAGACATTTTACGGTTACCATTTATGAGCCTCTTCAACACTAAAACCATGAGGGTGGAAGAATTAAAGTAGAACTATAGGCAAATGTGTTTTTTTTTTTTTTTTTTGGAGAGAGTATGGGAGGGTTATAACCCCTCACAATTTTTGCCATCTGTGTCCCATTGTTGATGATTTCCCTTCACTTCCTGTCAACTATCAAACAGGAAGTGAGGGGAAGTCCCTGCTAATTAAGAGAATTACTTGGGGACCCCCGGATCACCAGAACTAGTGTCCCCATTGGAAGGTTTCCCCTCTTACTTTTCTGGGTACAACCCAAAATTTGGAGTTTTCTTTTACATTCAATGAAAATGGTAAATGGGACAAATAGAGTGGGTGATTCTTAGCAGGGGCACAGACAGCAATAAAAACCGACAGATGTTCTGATCCATCTTCACTCTATCCAAAAAATAATAATAATACGTTTTGTCTTACTTTAAAGAGGGATTCCACCAAAAAAAAATATATATATATATATTAAAAGCCAGCAGCTATAAATACTACAGCTGCTGACTTTTAATAAATGGACACTCACCTGTCCCGGGTTCCAGCGATGCCGGCAGCCGAGGCCGATCGATCGCTCGGCTCTCGGCTGCTGTAGTCACCATTCTAGGTGAGGGAATCAGGAAGTGAAGCGAATCGGCTTCACTTCCCGGTTCCCTACTGCGCATGCGCGAGCCGCGCAATAGGAAATCTCCGCGCTGTCACTGGGACCCGTGTGTGTCCCAGCAGACAGCGCGGCAGGGCAGGAAATGGCGTAGACTCCCACGGGAGTCTATGCCCGGAAGTGGGTGAAAATACCTGTCTTTGACAGGTATCTCCACCCCCCCTCCCCCCTGAAAGGTGTCAATTGTGACACCGGAGGGGGGGAGGGATCCGATCAGCGGAGGTTCCACTTTAGGGTGGAATCCCGCTTTAACCACTTCAGTTCCAGAAGATTTACCCCAAGTACTCCCCCCCCCCCCTTTCATGACCAGGAAATTTTTTGAGATATGGCACTGCGTTACTTTAACTGACAATTGCGCGGTCGTGCGACACTGTACACAAATAATATTTGTTCCCCCCCCCCAAATAGAGCTTCTTGGTGGTATTTGATCACCTCGCGGATTTTATTTTTTGCGCTATAAACAAAATAAGACCTACAATTTTTTTTTCTATATATATATATATATATAACTTTTTACTATAAGCCCGGGTTCACATTGATGCAATTTGACATGTCAAATTGCATGCCAAATCTGCGGCAATTGTTGGTAATGGCAGCATCCAAATCGATTCCCAAAAGTAGTTTCTGTACTACTTCTGGCGATTTCAGGGTGCGATTTCCATTGAAATCTATGCAGAAACCCACATAGATGACTAGATGTCTCTGAAATTGCCCCCGAATTTAGGACTGACATGTGGGAATGAAATCATGCAAGTTCAGCTGAATGTGCACGATTTGCTTCCTGCAGTCAGTGTGAACCTGGGCTAAAACACATTCAATAAAATAAATACTAAAAAAAAATTTCTTCATAAATTTAGGCCGATATGTATTCTGCTACCTATTTTTGGTAAAAAAAAAAAAAAAATCCCAATAAGCATATATTAATTGGTTTGTGCAAAAATTATTGCGTCTTCAAACTATGGGATATTTTTATGGCATTTTTATTTATTTTTTCACTAGTAATGGTGATCAGCGACTTATAGCAGGACTGCGACATTGAGGCGGACAAATCAGACACAAAGTGCCACTTTTTTTGAGGGACTGTACTAATGACACTGGCGTGGAAGGGGTTAACATCGGGGGGGGGGGGGGGGTGATCAAATATGTCCCAAAGGAGTGTTTTCTAACTGTGGGAAGATAGAGATCTGTTCCTGCTTATCAGAAACACAAGATCTGTTCTCCCCTTGTCACAGAACAGCGATCTGCCTTGTTGACATAGGCAGACCGCCATTCTGCCTCTGTCAGGAACGATTGCGTTTCCCGGCAGACATTGCTTCTGGCAGACTCGTTGATTGGCTCCCGCTGTTCCAATTACAGCGGGAGCGGGTTGCCGGCGGAAGTGCAGAATCACGTACCTGTATGCGATTCTGCCTGTGGGAGTCACCGCCCCGCAGTATATGTACATGAGGCGATCGGCAAGCAGTTAAAGTATTTTTATTTTTTACAGGTATTTATATAGCACTGACAATTTACATATCACTTTACATATTTAGTATATATTCACATCAGTCCCTGCCCTCAAGGAGCTTATAATTGAAGGCCCCTAAGGCTTCATGTACACGGGACGTTTTACAACCTCTCCATGAACGATTTAACTTGACACATAGTAACCATTTAAAAAAAGTCAATTTTGCCGCGTTTAGGTTTTTTTTTCGCTCTTTTAAATAGTTAAAAATTTAAAAAAAACTTTGCTAAACGCGAGTTACCGCATTTACAAGCTGTTACAGGCGTCTGGCGTTTCAAATGCTTCTGAACATCAGTTCTGACCGCATTTTTCTGCTTTCCAAAAAATACTTCTAACCTCAACTGCTTGGAAGACTATAAAGGACCCTCTGTGTACATGGACAGATAAGATAACAGAGGAGAGTTCAGGGACAGCTGAAAAAAACAAAAACGCCCAACTGCTCCTACATGTCCAATTACCAGCAGCAGTGTACATGAGGCCTAGGTCACATTTATACATACACATACTGGGGCCAATTTACCTACCAGCATATAATTTGGAATGTGGGAGGAAACCAAAGTACTAGGAGGAAGCCCACAGAGGTACAAGGAAAACATGCAAACTCCAAGCTGGTTGTGGCGTTAGGTGGAAGTGCTAACCACTTAACCACTGTGCTGCTCAATGCAAGAAAAACCCACAATGGGGTTGATTTACTAAAAGCAAACACTCTGCAATTGCTCTAGAGCTTATTAAATGAAGGAGAGCTCTGCTGACTTCCTTCATCCAATCATGTGCAAGCAAAAATGCTGTTTTTTTTTCTCCTTGCATGTGATTGGCTATTCTTTGCAAAAGCAAAGCTTTACCTCATTTACTAAGCTCTGGAGAAACTGCATTTGCAAAGTGCCCAGTGTATTTGAATTTAGTACATTAAATTCCTAAAATGGGAAAATACTGGGAACAGACCCCCTAACCTGAGGGAGGAGGGGAGATGGCTCTCCTATCACAAAATCGGATTAGCAGCAAGGATGGGAAGTGTTATCATAATGGGGGATTTTAATTATCCAGACAAAGACTGGGCAGAGGGAACCACGCATTCGTCTAAAGCCGCGTACACACGGGCGGACTGTATGGCCTACTTAGTCCGTCATACAATCCGACGGACAGTCCGTCATACTTTCGAATGAACGGACTTGACCACACACGGATGCACAAACAGTCCGTCGAAAGCTTGCGCGATGACGTGTACAGCACGTACGACGGGACTAGAAATAGGAAGTCCAATACACAGCAATGCAACCTTTCGCCGTGTAAATCCTTTCTGAGCATGCGCCATTCTTAGTCCGTCGAACTAGCCTACTGACGAGCGGACTGTCCGCTGAAACCAAAGTATGATGGACAGAATTTCGAAAAATCCGAAATACTTAGTACGCCAGACTGCACGCTGAAAAAGTCCGCTGAAGCCCACACACGAGCGGACTGTCCGCTGAAATGTGTTTCGACGGACTAAGTAGGCCATACAGTCCGTCCGTGTGTACGCGGCTTAAGGCTTGTCACTTCCTAAGCAGGACAATTTCACGGTTCAGATGGTAGATGCACCAACCAGAAATAAACCATTACTGGATCTACTGATCACGGATGTTGAAATACGTCGCGATTTAGGAAACGGCGATCACGGGTCAATTGGCTTCAGTATAAATCACACAAATAGAAAAAATAAGGGGAATACAAAAGACACTGAATTTCAAAAAGAGCCAACTTCCCTAAACTACGAACCTTACTAGAAAGCATAAATTGGGATAAAATCTTAGGAACAAAGAACACAGAGGAGAGATGGGTTTGCTTTAATAGCATATTAAATAAGGGCATTAGCCAATCCATCCCATTGGGTAATAAATTTAAACGAGCAAACAAAAGTCTTGGATGGCTTAACGCCAATGTAAAAATGCATATAAAAGCAAAGGAGAAGGCCTTCAAAAAAAAAAAAAATACAAGAATGAGGGATCATCATCAGCATTCAGACTTTATAAAGAATGCAACAAGAAAAGTAAGGATGCGATTAGGGCGGCTGAGATAGAACACGAAAGACACATAGCGGAGGAGATGAAAGAAATTCTTTAAGTATGTAAACAGTAAAAAATAAAAAATAGGAAGGACAGACCGTATTGGCCCCATAAAGGATGAGGAAGAACATCTGGTTACAAAGGATGGGGAGATGGCGAAGGTATTGAATTTATTCTTCTCCACAGGAAGCACATCCATGGTTAACAGAGGACAGAATTAAAATTAGACTTGGGAAACTTAACATTAATAAATCACCAGGACCAGATGGATTGCATCTGAGGGTATTTAGGGAACTCAGTCAAGTAATTGCCAGACCATTGTTCCTAATTTTTACTGACAGTCTACTGACTGGAATGGTACTAGCAGATTGGAGAAAAGCCAATGTAGCACCAATATTTAAAAAGGGCCCAAAATACATCCCTGGGAATTACAGACCAGTTAGCCTAACATCAATAGTATGTAAACTCCTGGAGGGGATGATAAGGGATTATATACAAGATTTTAGTAATGAGAACGGTATCATTAGCAGTAATCAGCATAGATTCATGAAGAATCGTTCTTGCCAAACCAATCCATTAACCTTCCTTCTTAAGGCGGTGAGTTGCCATCTAGATAAAGGAAGGCCCGTAGACGTGGTGTATCTGGATTTTGCAAAAGCATTTGACAATGTTCCCCATAAACGTTTACTGTACAAAATAAGGTCCGTTGGCATGGACCATAGGGTGAGTAAATGGATTGAAAACTGGCCACAAGGGCGAGTTCAGAGGGTGGTGATAAATGGGGAGTACTCGGAACGGTCAGGGGTGGGTAGTGGGGTCCCACAGGGTTCTGTGCTGGGATCAATCCTGTTTAATTTGTTCATAAACGACCTGAAGGATGGGGTAAACAGTTCAATCTCCGTATTTGCCGACGATACTAAGCTAAGCAGGGTAATAACTTCTCTGCAGGATGTGGAAACCTTGCAAAAAGATCTGAACAAATAGCAAACATGGCAAATGAGGTTTAAAGAGGGATTCCACCTGCAAAAAAAATTATTAAAAGCAATCGGCTATAAATACTACAGCTGCTGACTTTTAATAAATGGACATTCACCTGTCTCAGGGTCCAGCGATGTCGGCAGCCGTGACTGATCGATTGCTCGGGTTTCGGCTGCTGCCACCGCCATTCTAGGTGAGGGAATCAGGAAGTGAAGCATTGCGGCGTCACTACCTGGTTCCCTACTGCGCATGCGCGAGTCGCGCAGCGCACTAGGAATGGTCCGCACTGTCTCTGGGACTCGTGTGTGTCCCAGCAGACAGCACGGTGGGACAGTGGGAGTCTATGCCTGGAAGTGGGTGCAAATACCTGTCTTAGACAGGTATCTGCACTCCCCTCCCCCCGAAAGGTGCCAAATGTGACACCGGAAGGAGGAAAGGTTCTCATGAGGGTGGAACCCCACTTTAATGTAAAAAAAATGTAAAATAATGCATTTTGGTGGCAAAAATTAATGAAATCTATACACTGGGGGGAGAACCTCTGGGGGAATCTAGGATGGAAAAGGACCTGGGGGTCCTGACAGGCTCAGCAATGGCATGCAGTCTTTTTTCAACCTCACCTACCTCATCTGTAACACTATCAGCGTTACAGATTTCCAGTTTAGATGTGGTGGCCGTTTTCTTTACAGGCTTTTATGCCTTTAATTTCACCTGGTGATCCTGCCAGTAACACATTTCCTGTACTAGGGTGACAACGTTCACTAATCATCCTACTGCATCTATGGAGCAACAGGGTGGCCGCCCTAGAACAAGAAGTGTGTTGGGATAATAGAACATCTCCCCCTCTTTAGCATATCAAAAGCTTAGATCGGAATCAGGAACAATAAGGAGGAATTCTCATTAGACAGTCCTTTATATAAATCATAAATATTTTCTACTGTCTTTCACTGGGTAAAATATAAGTACCGGTATATGACATT
>NW_027507764.1:555307396-555413149 GCF_037356315.1 Lithobates pipiens
TTCAAAAGGTTCCTTTGTATTGAAAACATTGAGAAAGGCTGCTTTAACCCCTTTCTGCCGACCACCTCCCAGCCCTTTAAGTATTTTAAAAGCCAGGGAGGCAAACATTCGGGTCATGTGACCACTGTGATTGGCTGTCAGAGCGGTCATGTGATCAGAAAGCTCCTGATCACTAGTATACTTCAGGAGCTTTCCGGTACCAGTCGGCTACCGTGCTAGGAGCACGTTTTGAGGTTTTCAGCATGGTAAGCGGTTTTAACAGGGCCACATATATGCTGCCAATCAGCGTTAAGACCTATCGCCAGGCGGCGCAGTCAGCGTCAAGGAAATTAAGGACAGTTGGGCCTTTTTGGGCTTCAGCACTTAATACCCAACAGGCTCTTTCATCATCAGCTTAAAGTGCCAAGAGTCTCATTAAAGCCTACTCCATCCCGATGTTCTAGTGCCCCTGGAAGGCACAGGTGCAGCAAAGTCTATGGCAGGTTGTGGCTGGTCAGGGCTGAAAGCTATGCCAAGTGGTACTGACATTTAAGGCCCTATGCTTTCAGTGTCAAATGCTCATAATCAAGAAGAACTGAGTTCTGGACAATCACCCCGGAAAGCCTAGGGTCCTAAATGGGAGTACTACTCGGTACGGCATCCAGCTGCAACTTGCCATAGACTTTGACAAGCTGCAGGCAGCAGGGCTGGATGGGATTCAAATAAAACGTTCTTTATTTAATGGCTCCAATTCTATTTCGGAAGTAAAAAAGTGAAAACCGTATTTTGGCAAAGGAACACTGAGAAACTACAAAACCAAAGGGGATGGATTATACATTTCAGAGTTAATGCAGTTAAATAAGTACAAGCATGTAAAGCAGATCAACAGCATAAACTCAGCATTAACTTTACTATAAACACATGTTGTTTACGGGGTGAGGGAGGCTCTTTGAAGCCAAGACCACCACACTTCTCCTATTCCCATTGGAATTGTAAAGTCCAGTCTGCAAGGAACCGAGGCAATTAGGTGGCAATGTTATTGTGTGCAGGTCAGGGAGGTCACCCTTGTTGTGCTAAGGCTCCTGTCATCCGACCTCCAACCTCTTCTGGCCTTCACACAATCCCTTGGGTTGTTTATTTAAACTTCTTTCCTAGGCAATAGATGACATGGCCTTCCTTCCACTTATATATATTTATATATCTACCATTGTTCAAACATCACAATGAGCCAGATGTACGAAAATGGGTTCAAAGAAAACACCGGGCTATTAGTTTGGCCGAGGACAGGCAGATGTCTTCCCAAGAACAAAGGCTTTTAAGCCCCAATTCCAACAGGCCGTGGCCTTAAACTCTACTGAAATCTTCTCCAGTTCATACACATACAAAAGGACTTTAAAGAGACACAGTCATCAGTTTTTTTAATTGTAAGGTAAAAGAACAGACACATCCAGTATTTTAAAGGCTTGCTTCAGTATTTTCCTTTCCATAAATTATGTTTTATTTGCAATGTGCCTCTGAACTTTCTAGAACAGTGGTCTCCAAAATGTGGCCCGGGGGCCAAAAATGGCCCTTTGCATACCTTTATCTGGCCCTTAGGGCACTATTCCTCCTACTGACGCCAACAATGGGGCATTATTCCTCCCTCTGATACCAATGGATGGGGCACTATTCCTTCCACTGCCATGATGTAGCACTCTTCCACCCACTGACACCAACGGTAGGGCATGAATATTTTTCCCCAATACCAAAGATGGGAGATTGATTACTCTCACCGGGACAAGTTCTATTCCCACTGGTCACAGTCCAGCATAGTAAACTGGCCCTTTATTTAGCCAGTTTGAAAACTCCTGTTCTAGAAAATGTGGCTACTCCTAGTGAAGCAATTCCACCACTACAGTCCCCCTTCCTCTATGCACGTCATAGCCCTCCTCCCAGGGGTCACCATTGCAACCCAGCCCCATGCATCCACCCCTGTACACCTGGATAGGAGAGCAGCGGCATGTAGGGGAACCGATCCCTCCATGTAGCCTCTGAAGGCCTGCTTCTCCCCCTCTCACTCCCGCAGATATTCAGCGGCTGCAGGAGGGAAATGGAGGGAATCAGTTCCTCCCCATGCTGCTTCTGCTGCCTTCCTATTGCTGTCCTGCTGTCCCCAGGCCTATATGCTTCCCCTTACCCCCCCTCCCCTTACCCCCGGTCACGATAGACAACAGGGAAGGAGTCAGTAAATGTGGCATTTACCGACCCCTTCCGTGTCTTAATACAGATCACTGTCTGTATATATGTATTTATTTATTATTATTTTATTTATTTTTTCCCCATTCATAGCTGGGGCATAGTAAGCTGTGTTTACTATGCCTCCGTTTATGAATGAACAAGAAGCTCTGTGCAGAGCTATTCCTGTTCATTCATTCTGTGCAGCTGAGGCTGCAGAAAAAGGGACTGATGAATCTGTCCTCAGTCCCTTTCTCTGTCTCAAAAGTGAGACATCTGTTTAGACCTCTATTTTTTTACCAAAGCCTCCCAACAGAGGTCCTAAAAATATGTAAAAAATAAAATACACAACTGACACCAGTGGCAGAACTGCCAGGGTCGCACTTGCAACTGGGCTCTGCTGCTTTGTCACCTTGGGGGGGAACCCAAGATGTCAGGAAGGCATCCCACAGTTGGAGTAAAATTACCCTGGGGTCAGTGAGAAGGGCCCCCCTCATGGTTTCTTGCACCAGGTCCCTGAAGGTTCTCATTACGCCTCCTCTTCTCTTGTCCTCTGTGTTGACTGTAAAGTGAATAACTCAACACCAAGTTCACGATATGGACCTCATATATATTCATACATGGTGATCATATCCCCCTTAATCTCCTCTTCTCAAGAGGGAATAAATTCAGTTCCTCTAATCTTTCCTCCTGGCCAAGCTCCTCAGTGCCTCTTATCAGTTTTGTTGCCCTTCTCTGGTTGCATGGGTCCAGCTTGGATCAATGTAGGTATGTATATGCCATTCTCTAATGTAGGTATGTATATGCCATTCCCATGGCATATACATGTCATGTATATATGTGCCATTCCCATGAAAACCCCTTGAAGCTGGAAATCACTGTAGTAGACACCACTAGCTAGCTTCTGGGTCCAGTGCTGGGTGGCTGCCCTGCAAGCACAGGAGGTCTTCACATTGTCTCAGTGAATGCAAAGCATTGTCTGATTGCACAAATTAGAGAGGTGGGGTGGGAATGCCACAATCTCCACCTCGTCCAGAGATTATTTTTCATTTATTAAGAAAATGGAAAAGGTGTTCACTGAATGGTGCCCATGCGGAAGGAGACACCTCCTGTGTAGCCGCTCGGCGTGGGACCTAAAAGCTTGTGGAGATCACCGTAGTAGCCATGCCTACTACAGTGATTTCCAGCTTCCACAGGGATCACACAGGTACAGCACATTCATCTTGGACCAACCTAAATATGTATCAACGTAAAACTGCCATACCTAAACTTCAGCTTTAAACGTACATCATTTTTGTAGAAATTAATGGTCTTGCCACAGCGTCTCCGACAACCTTCACTGCACTGCCATACCCGCTTCTGCTCAGCAGACACTAGAAGAAAGAAAGGCCTTTCCATACACAGTATGTGGAAGATGTGTCCGCTTCAAGAATTTTATCTACAGATTCATAAGCAAGCCAAGCAGAACATTCGTTCAGCAACAAAATGTGTACACAACGCCCCCAAGAAATGTGTTGTTATGGCTGCAGGGAAATTTGAATTTTCTTCTGCCAGTTTTTAGATCGTAACCGGCTGTATATTCAAACTGATCATTTCCCAGAACCGGGCACTGCAGAACTACCCTTATAGGATCCTATGGTGCTGATGGAGATCAAGTGTCACCAAAATCCTACATCGAGTTTGATTTGGATTTTAGGAAATATAGCAATCAAGTTGCAAAAGGTAAACAGGATTACCATGTTGCAGAAAAAGTATGGCAGTGGAGGAAAGTTCCTGAATGAAAGTGTTACTAAATACAGGACCCTGCACTCACTATATCTGGTCTCCCACAGTACACAGAACATGGAAATGCAATTATTTTAGGAAATATAAACTGCTAAATACCTTTTCTTATTAGCAGTATATAGAAGTCTTGTGACTGCTATCAGTGTCTGGTTAAAGCTTGTAGGAGGAGTTTTAATTCTCCCATGAATGTCTTATAAGGCTGCAGGACCCCTGACCCTCTGTCCGGACAGTGCCAATTGGCCCTGTACTGATTACATGCACTCTCCCAAGAGAGAAAAAAAATAAAAAAAATAAACACACACCAAACTGACCATGTGTAGCTTGTCCCCAGGCCTATAATATCCGAAGAGGAGTTGGAGACACTGGAATGTGATGAGGATCTGTGCATACAGGATCAAACAGCCCTTTTCCACAATGCAGAGGATTAACCCCTTAGGATCCACAGCGAGTATAACAAGCATACTTTACTACATATAGAGACTGATTTTACTGTTGTGGGTTTAGTAACACTAAAATTTTCCTTTGTGGGTATGATAATGAATTATACATTATCCATGCATATTAGCTACTATATAATATACTCATTGAGGGAGGGAAAAATCAGTGTTAAAATGTAGACACATGTATTAATAAAGTGTAGTTTCGGATTAAAAAGGTAATAAACCCTGACATATCAATTTTTACCAACAAATAAGCTTCTAATAAAAGCGTATCTGTAGGTAAAATGAAGAGCAGCAGCCGGTGACGTCCCTGGCGCATGCGGTTTGAAGGAACGGCATACACGTGCCATTCCTTCAGATCTGTATCCCACGGCCAAGAGTGTGTGCTGTGTCGCATTGGAGTGATGTCATTGAGGCTTGGCCAATCAGATGCCTGGAGTCCCCAAACTCAGAAGGAAGACCGGGTGAAGATGGAAGCCTCTGCAGCGGTGACAGCGAGTCACTGGAGGGTTTCATTTTAAGATAAGTCTTTCATAATGTGCTAGTATGCAATGCATACTAGCACATTATGATACTGCCTTGCAGGTGGAGCGTTTACTACAGATTTAGGGCCTTTTTCACATGGACTTTGAGATGGGTCAAAAACAAGAATTTTAGCAGCGTTTTTAACTACAGGCAACATGACAGCTGTGCACCTTCACATAAGAACTACTTTGTTTTGCATCAAGTCAAGAATTTTAGGGCAGCTTGAGCTCTCTAGGCTTTGCTGCAAATCTGCTGCCTCAATTGAATTCAACTTGTGTTGCTTAAAAAATGCTATAGGTAAATTTTTTAAGCATTTACAGAGGAGTGGAGTTTCTCAACTCGGGTTCCTCCAGGGACTGCTAGAAGGTTCATTGGAGCAATGAGCAATTTCAGATTACCACTGATCTATCAGTAAGGGGGTAATTCTTCCCAATGGCCACAAGTGTAAAGCCCCGTACACACTATCAGATTATCTGCTGAGTTTTACCTTCAGATTTACCAAAACCATATAATATGGAGGTCAAACCTTAGGAGTTTCAATGTGTATGCAATCAGGCAGGCCCTTCTACTACATGGTTTTGGTAAATCTGAAGGAAAAACTCAGCAGACAATCTGATAGTGTGTACAGGGCTTAAGAAGCATTGGGTGGGTTCAACCAATTGACAAACTTTAATATCTTTGAAAGACTTCAAAAAAGGAAAGAATTATTGCATTACAGCCTTGTCTTTCGATCAGTTTCACAAGGCCATAATGATAGAGACACTATCTAACGCAGGGTTTCCCAGCTAGGGTTCCTTCAGAGGTTGCTAGGGGTTTCTTGAACAATGAGCAACTTTTGCCTCTCAGATAATTTCCTACTGATTGGTGGTGTATCAATCTATTTAGCTATCAGTAAGGGGGGTAATTCTTCCCAATAACCACAAGTGTCAGCCCTTGTACACACAGATTCCGACGAAATGTGTCCAATCGGACCGTATTGTCGGATAATCCGACTGTATGTGGTCTCCATCAGACTGTTTCCATCAGAATATCCAACGGACCAAGTTTTCCAACTGGTCTATAAAATTTTCCGACAACATGCTCCGATCGGACATACTCCGATCATGTGTAGCCTACTCCGACGGACAAAGTGCCATGCGTGCTCAGATCAAATTCCTAGACCAAAGCTATTGGCTACTAGCCTGAACGTAGTCCCGTCGTAACGAAATAACGTCATCACGTTATGTACAATCGGATTTTCCGACAACTTTGTCCGACCGCGTGTATGTAACAGTTTCGGACAAAATCCAACGGATTTGGTTGTCAGAATGTCCGACTGTGTGTACAAGGGCTAAGGAGCATTCTTCCCACTGACCATCACACTAACGTATTGCGAGTTGTAGATATAGTATATGGGTACCCTGAGACCGGAAAGTTATTTCAAGGGTTCCTCTGTGTTGAATTTTTTTTTTTTTTTAAAAGGCTGATTCACATCCCCTTGAAATATGAAAACCAGAGGTGGTATCTAGGCAGCGTTCATCAACACAATTTAAATGCATGTGAATTGTGAAAAACAGTTTTGAATGCAGGTCAATGCTATAACCAAGTTAACCTGCATGTGTCATTTTAGACACATCGCTAAGTCCAGAACATTCAGTGCCACCAGCTATGGCGGGCAACACTAAACATTGTATTCTGATAGGAGGGAAGGCTCCCTGGCTGTCAGAATAAAATACCACAGCGGGAAAGGTCCCTACATTCATCTCAAATGTGTGGATTTCATCCAACCTGCTGGTTCAACGAAAAGAAAACGAATCATGTATGGCCAGCTTAGCCTTGGACACTATCAAGTCTTTATTGCTGTGCCCTTGCTGGGGAGACTGACTATTCTATTCTGCTTGGTAACATATCACCGAGAGAGAGAGAGAGAGAGAGAGAACGTGACGGGAAATCCAAAATGGTAGGATTTGTTATGAAAGCAAAAGGTAAACATCTCCCAATGGAAACCAATGTTCCAGTGATAACTATCTACAGTACTCACACTAGGCGATCCCTACTGTGCCCTAGCAGGTTTGACCCCCAAATTCCAGTTTATTAGTGTAATCGCTCCATACTGTGTTTGGGAACGTTTCAGCAAACCGTGACTTGGCTTGCCAAGAGGTTGCCAACCCAAGAGGTAGTCTTGGGTATGGTTTGGTTGGATTTGAGTATGGGAACACTTGGGTCTGTGGCAGCTGTGATGACGTAAACATACTCAAGCCCAGCTCAGTTTCAGTAATAGGAGTGGGTAGGATTATAATTGGGCAAGATAACAGGCAACCCAATCTAGTGTGCTCACGTCGTAGTGGCCATGTCTGATGGCCAATTTTGTAGCAGTGATAGTTCACTCTGGAAATCACTAATACCAGTGCATAGCAGTGATTTGTAGCTAGCGATATCATCTCAATAGTCGCTGGCAATGTGCTGTAAAGAAGAGATTTACTGCCGTTATGGGTTAAAGTTGTGCTACATCATTAGGTCGGTTTGCTCTTCTACGAATGACTCTCCTTCAACAATCTGCTGCTAAGCTAAAGAGATGAATGCTGACTGACTGTTGCTGGGAAGCTTGATGCTGACATTGAATGTTGCTCGAATTCCATTGCCGAGTGTCTGAGCTACAAATCACTGTAAGATTAGTATGTTAGTGATGCCATAGAAAATTAAAAAAACATTTCCTTAGTAGGAAATTGCGTAAAAGAAAATAAGAAAGCAAATTGCTGCAAATAAATCTCATGTCCCGACTTGGCCCTAAGAGGCTATTTCCTTCACTTTGGAGATTTTTTTTTCTTTCTACTGTGTCTACAGGGAATGGCCTCATGCACACTGGGTGTCTGACCTCGGGGCTAGAGGATACAGTGTTTGGCTGTGGCTGGGGGGCACAGGCGCACTGTGCAGTTCTGCTGCTTGCAGCCTGTCAAACTCTATGAGAGTCTGACAGCTCCTGTGTCTGGATGGGGCAGGGTGGTGCACTCAGTGGTATTACCATAGGGCAGTATGTGCCCAGAGACGAATGTCTGGACTGCTTACATTCTGGACATTCACCCCTGGATACATACTGCCCTAGATGTACAGCTAGGTGTACCATCCAGCTCTGTCCAGCCGCCAAAGCTGATGGATTCTTTTTAGAGTTTTACAGGCTGCGGACTGCATGGAATGTGCCCTCAAACCACAGCTAAACATCAGAGCCTCATGTACAGGTATACTCAGCTGAGAATGAAAAAATAGGCAAAGGGCACACATGAATGGATGGAAAAGGAACCAGGCAAAATGGGTTTACTATATTAAGTGGTGTAGTCAGTAATGACCCTTATCTGGTTGGTCAAGTCTATGAATTGATTGGAAGGAGCAGGAGAATATAATGCTAGGTAGAAGTGGTTTGAGTTCACTTGCAGAGAAGAAATTAGAAGAAAGTACTTTCCTCTTGCCCTATTTTTCGGGTAGTACGGCTATACTTCTTTTGTTGTTCTTTGACGGGGGTCTAAACCTGGTGTTATTGGTAAAATGGTGGGGACTCATCTTGGGTATGGAGTCCTCTAGTTCGGTTCAATTCATAGCAGGGGAGGACTGACAACTCATGGGGCCCCCGGGCTATAGGACATTATGGGGTTCCCAGGCAATCAGACATTATAGGGCCACACAATATACACAAACACACACACACACACACACACACACACACACACACACACAGTATATAATCACACAGTATACACAGACATGTTTCTATTGGCTGAGAAGGTACTGGAGGGGTGGGACAGCTATAATCTCTGGATTTTTATGCCAAAAGGATGTCGGTAAGGGACATTTTAGAGACAGATGTAAAAAAACCATAGATTTTTACATACTGTCCCTGGTTTTACTGAGGCTGGCAACCCTGATGGGGCCCCCTAGTGGCATGGGGCCCTCGGGCGATGCCCAAGTGGCCAAATGGTCAGTCTGCCCCTGATTCATAGTGACCGGTAATAGCAAGACCAGTGGGTGTTTGAGGTCAGCTGGGTTAGCCCCCAAGGAGGTATTTGGTGGCTGGGGTCATAACTTACCTAACTGGTGCCACAGACACAAAGGTTTTAGTTATTTGGCACCATCAAGGACCTGCAACCATTGTTAACTGGATTGATATGTTTATTGTTGCGTTTTGTTATTTATAAGCTTAGGTTTAACAATTTAACTCCAAATTACAAGTAGTGGGGTTTTTCCTAGGGGTTATAGGAAGGTGTAGTTGTGTGTAGCTTTGGGTAAGAGCTCTGATCTACCCCGATCATGAAGCTAAGTGCCCAGTGTGCACGAGGGAAATCTCACCAATGGGACAGACTGTCCATAATAACCCCCAACTATTCAAAAATATTGTCCTGTTTACAGTCATCACCAAGCATGAATGTGAAGAAAAGTCCCAAATTTCGGGTTGTCACCAGAACAGGAATAGAGGGGAAATTTTCCAATGGCCATACTAATTCTGATCACAACCAGGAAGTCACTCGCTTCGGAGGGGTTTACTTACGCTTTTTGTTTTGGGTAAGGGACAAGAAGAAGTGAAGGGAAGTGTCCCCAATGGGACACCAATGGGCAAGAAAAAAAACATGAAAAACACAAAGGCTTTATAACTCTTGCTTATTCTATCTAAAACAGGGGTCTCAAGCTGTTGTGAAACTACAAGTCCCATCATGCCTCTGCCTGTGGGAGTCATGCTGGTAACTGTCAGCCTTGCAAAGCCTTGTGGGACTTGTCGTTTTGCAACAGCTGGAGGGCCCGTTTGAGACATCAGTTTGAGAATCCTGATCTAAAATGAACAAAAAAGGTTTGCCTTTAGTTCTACTGTAATTGTCCCATTGCCTCCTCCAGAAGTCTGTAAAGAGGTCAACTATATACATCCCATGAAACACGGCACCCCCAGCAAGGCCTTAGGCTCAGTTCACGCTGCCACAACTTGGGATCTGACTTGAGACCCCAAGTCATGAGACATGTGAAATCCCATTTTAGTCAACGAGAGCCATCTTAATTAGCACTACTGAAGTTTCCGACTTTAGAAAGGTACCTGTACTACTTTAAGGTGACTTCTATACGACTTGTGCCTATAGACTTTAATGGAAGTTGCCTCCAATTCGGATCCTTATCTCAAGTGATGTGATTTGTATCCGATATTACAGGAAGATTACAGTCATTCCCTGAAGTTGCTTCAAAGTTTCGCTGAAGTCACACTGCAGGTTGTATCAGTGTGAACCAAGCCTTAGAGTTCTCACTGGATTATATGTTGTAGAGTTCTGAATTTTTACCTGCCTTGTTGGTACTGGTCATGTGATTACAGTAACCACTTCACGCCCACTAAATGACGGCTGGGCAGCACAGCTCTCGTTCTGGGTGGATGTCATATGACGGCCCTCCAGAACGACCGGTGGTGTGATGCGTCACATCTGATGAAGGCTCTTTACCATGTGATCAGCCGTGTCCAATCACGGCTGATAACAACGTAAACAGGAACAACCATTGATTGGCTTTCCTTCACTCGCGTCACAGACTCAAGTAGAGGAGAGCCGATCGACTGCTCACCTGACGGGGGGGGTCTGTGCTGATTGTTTATAAGTGCAGCCCCCCTCGGATGCCGACCCAGGACCACCAGGATGCCGCCAGGACCACCAGGGATTGCCACCACACTGGACCACCAGGTATGCCACCCTAGACCACCAGGGAAATGCCAATCAGTGCCCAGGCAGCTGCCAATCAGTGCCCATCCCCAATGCCTGCCAGTGCCATCAGTGATGCCCATTAATGCCATCAGTACCATGAGCGCCCAGTGCCACCTAACAGTGCCCATCAGTGCTGCATATCAGTGCCACCTCATTGGCGCCGCCTTATCAGTGCCCATCAGTGAAGGAGAAAACTTACTTATTTACAAAATTTTATGACAGCAGCAAAAAGAAAAAAAAAACATTTTTGTTTAGCCAAAAATAAAAAACGCATGGGTGATCAAATACCACCAAAAGAAAGCTCTATTTGTGGGAACAAAATTATAAAAATTCTGTTTGGGTACAGTGTAGCATTACCGCGCAACTGTCATTTAAACAGCGACAGCACTTAAAGCTGAAAACTTTTCCTGGGCAGGAAGGGGGTGTAAGTGCCCACTATTGAAGTAGTTAAAAGCAGAACCCCTTAAACGCTGTTGGCACGTGCACTGCTATTGCCTATTTAAATATTTACAGAACAGAAGCGAGTATGGATCTGCAATAAAGTTTGCTTAAATCCTTGTAATGTATACACATGTCTGACCTAGAGGGGACTGTTAGTTCTCAACAAAAATCTGAGTTTTGCGGTCACAGTTGGGCACATCCAACGCTGGAGAGTCATTGCTGCCTATTGATATGTATAGGACATATACAATACAAAGGATAAGAGAACGTAATTCGTAAGCAGACGGGAGGACTTCACCCCCTCTGGTTGCAAGTACGTAAATCACACAGACACATGTTTTGGCAGCCTGAGCCTTTGTACATGATGGGTCCTTTATGGCCCACACCTGCACTGTGTTCTACACATTGTAATTATCATTACGCACATAGAGGTAGGGGGCCATTGTACTCAGATGTCCCTCATCTGGAACCTCTATGCCTCTGCTCTTCAATTCAAGAGCACAGACTTCCCTCGCTCACAAAAGTGGGGATGGGCAGCATTTATCAACAGATGTGCAAGAGTGAAAATTACACAATACAGCCGGGAAAAACTGCTCAAAATTTTTACTCAGCTAAAGCAGGGGGGGGGGGGGGGGGCTGGGGGTCATCCTGTTTGATCAGAAGACCCATTATGTCCTGCAGTTTATTGGCCATACTGAAGTTTTATTGAGACTCCGAGGCTTGATTTATTCAGGCTGGCCTCGCACTCACGCATTGTGGTAATGCAACGCACATTAATGCATTGCATTATGTGAAGCACACTGCAATTAATTTAGCACAGTACAGACGACGACATACTTGCGCTACAGCGTACATTGGCAAAATATGTACATGGTGTATCGCTTTCCTAAAAATCACGCAGGGAAATTTCTCATTCACTGCTATAGAGAAAAGAACATTAAGGCTATGGGGGGTACCTCATCCTTATTCAACTTTGCATAGACAGAGAACCAACATGATGGATTATTGCAGTACCAGAGAGGGAATTTATACATATGTAGCACTGACCCCCGAATGAGCTGCTGGTTTTATTTGGGCTTACCGTTACCTCACCTGCTTGCTTCTCCGTCTTGGGGATCCTGTGGTAAATGGCCCAAAGAATGTTGAAACTGACATTGAATCCTCTTTTGGGTTATTTATTTAGAAAAAACAAAGTCTCTTGATAGAGGGTTAGGGGTGAGTTCAGGCACTTAATTTGCAAGGTGAAAGTATTAAGAGAATCCAGAGAATAAAAACAGTTTCACAACTGGATATAACAACCTCCAGATAGACCTCTCTCACTAGGCCTAGCAGCCGGTGGGGAGCTCGAAAAAGTCTCTGCCACAGACTTGTGAGATACACTTGAGCGTTACTGAGGGATGTGGAAAAATTTCAAGAACTGACATACGGTACCAGTTTCTCTCAGCCAATCCGGCGATACCATATGAGTGTTGATCTATGTTGCGTCCTTCAACTAAGCCTTCAGGCTCCTTCAGAGAATCCAGCCTTGCACACGGTCTTCTCCTGAAAGAGTCCTCCCCTGGGGTTCTTCAGTTGCTGGGCCTCTCCCTTCTTATGAAACAGAATCGGACCATCCCTGGATCGGTAGGCCCTGAAATTCACTCGCGCCTATCCCTTCACTTGCGTCGCCTTGGGCCAGCCAGCCCCCAGACACAGGATGCATAGTTCCGCACCCCAGGCCAGGAGGGCCATAGAGTTGGGTCAGGAGGACCCCCTAGAACCAAACAGACAGCAAATAATCTCCCGCCAACATGGCCTCGGTACCTTAAATACCACCGCCCAGAATGCACAGCAGGAAAACACTACCACTGGGCTGGTACCCAGAGATAAGTGGCATTCAATGCATCCAGCTAGACTGCGTTTCTACTCTTGCCGGCGGTGACAGCGACACCTGCGGTCAAGGAGAACCCAGTGCAACCCAGCTGGACTGGTACTGAAACCAGAAATTTACAGAAATAATCCCGAAGCCCAACTGTGGCTTCAGGCAACTTAACTTTACAAAAACAATAGCGCCTGCTCGTCAGGAGCCAGCGCTACACACAAGTTAATTAAAGTGCTTGTAAACCCATTACAACCACGTTAACCTACAGGTAAACCTAGATTAAGGCTTACCAGTAGGTGCAAGAAATATCTCCCAAACCCAAAAGGTTTAGGAGATATTTGCAGAAATAGCGGCACTGATGTCTATGACGCATGCGCTGTAGACATCGGGAGCAGGTGCACTGAGCGCGCCGTTTCTAATGGCGATTATGTCGTTAGTGGCGGCAACAGTGCGCATGCGTGGGAGTGATGTCATTGTGGCTCCGGCCAGACACAGCACTGGAGCCGCGATACCCGGAAGTCACTCCGGGCTAGATGGCGGAGTAGGAGGAGGTGAACAAGGGCCGATGCGGGGCTTCAATCTCAGATAAGTAATTCATAATGAGCTAGTATGCTAAGCATACTAGCTCATTATACCTTTGTCTTGCAGGGTGTATTTTTTTTTTTCTTTTCTTTCCTCTTTAAAAACAAAATTTATTGCAACATGTATTGTACACATAGAAAACACACATGATAAAAAACATCCAATTGTAAGGTTCAATAAAATAGTTACAAAAGATATCACAGAGATGGTTGATGCGTTTTATAGAACAGATTACTCAGTGATTTGCAACAACAGAACCTCCTATTAAGAACCTGGAGGAGAAACACGACACTGAGGATAGTTTCATGTCAAACAGGTATGGAGTACATATATCTCATGCAAGAAAACATCATAATAATCAAAATATCCTCAGAAAAAAAAAAAAAAAGAGAGGGATTATTATTTTCTTGCATGAGATATGTACTCCATACCTGTTTGACATGAAACTATCCTTAGTGTCACGCGTTTCTCCTCCAGGTTCTTAATAGGAGGTTCTGCTGTTGCAAATCACTGAGTAATCAGTTCTGAAAAAGCTTTTAAGTGAAACGCGTCAACCATCTCTGCGATATCTTTTGTAACTATTGTACTGAACCTTACAATTAATTGGATGTTTTTATCATGTATTTTTCTATGTGTAAATGTTTTTACAATAAATGTATTCTTACGTAACTTGTGAATAAAATCCCTCTGGTCCGCACTTGTCAAATGCTGTATTGTAGGAATAAGTGTATGCATTGTAATTTCAATTCTTTTTTTCATTGTTTTTATTTTATTGAAAATAAAATATTTTGATAGCAAAATCCCTCTCTGGTACCGCAATAATCCATCATGTTGGTTCTCTAGCTCTCCCATGGCCTCCTAAGATACTCATGTCACACATCCCAGGAGGCTTCAGGTCAGCAACTGAAAATGTGCATGAAGCACTGTGTGGGGCTGGTTGGTTCTTCCAGCTTGATGATGTGCCGTGGTGCATGCGTGTCACCAGATGGCTAACTGCAAGAACAATGAAACAACCGGCCAACGATGGCTCACTGAGAGAAGTTCAAAGATATTTTGTACTTTTATGGTTATTGTTGGTGGGTCTACAAGTGGGTCTACAAGTTTTTATTTATAACCAAAACACTATATTATTAGGAAAACTGTCAGTTAACTGTTATAGCGGCCATCGATTATGTTCCATAGATCAATCATTAATATTTGATGCCATGGTTCTCTCATAAAAAGAAGACTAGGGGCTTCTTGGTGAGCAGGGCCTCGGCCTAGGCCAGTGATGGCGAACCTAACAAAAAGGTAAAAAAAGGTTCTCTACCTACCAATGGTGGCCCTAAAGTGTTCATAGATACAATAAATAAAAAGGAAGTTCTTCACCTGCCAAAGGGTCCTAAATGGCACATTGATAAGAAAATATAAAATAATAAATCAAGAAGCAAAAAATAAATAAATAAAAAAAAAAACACACCCCTACCAAAAAAGGGTCCTAAAGTAATACAAAAAAAATAAAAATAAAAAAACTAGGTACTCTACTTACCAAAGGATCTACAAGCAAGGCTTAGCATAAAGGATTTTCTGTGTCATAATTCTTCCATTTATCAGGGGAAATCACAAATATCTGAAGTCGGATATTGCAGAGGCCTATATTGTCTGATACATCACCTGAGGGGGGAATTTAATTGTGCTGCAATCTCCATGGAAACCTCCTAGGCCGAGGCCCTGCTCACCAAGAAGCCCCTAGACTTCTTTTATAAGCGAACCATGATATCAAATATTAATGATTGATCAATGGACGGGAGATAAACATAATCGATGGCTGCTATAACACTTAACTCTGACAGTTTTACCAATATAGTGTTTTGGTTATAAATAAAGACTTGTAGACCCACCAACAATAACCATAAAAGTACAAAATATACCTGAACTGTTTGAATGTCAAGTCCAGGGTTGCCCATAATCTGCAGATTTTTTTTATTTCACAGTATACATACTTGAAATCCCGTGGTCTTATAACATCACGGGTCCTTCCTCTTGTTGACTGACATGATCGGCGGGCGTTGCAGTTTCTGCACTAATAGGCGCTCATGTAATAATGACATATGAACACAGTTCTAAGCTGCAGTACTGTGACCCTAGGTTGGTGTGGTGACCCGTCCCAGTGGGTGTGTCCTTGACACCCTGGGCTCAGAGAAAGTGGGTTAAATGTCACGGGTGTCATTCAACCTGAAGAAAAAAAAAAACTTTCTGCAGGGGAGTATTGCCGTGAAAGTGGCCTTCTGTACAACCAGTCTGCCCACAGATGGATTAGAATTCGTCCAAACCCTGCTGAACCCATCGACTGCCAATCCATCTATGGCAAGCTTTAGGTTTGAAAGCCAAGCTCCAGGATAATATTAACCCATCACTGCTTGCCTGAGGTGGGACACTTGCTATTGTCTGCCCAGTAGGGTTGTCCCGAAACCACTTTGTTAAGACCGAGTACAAGTACCTTTACTTTTCAAATACTCACTGATACCGTTACTTTTCTTTTAAGGTCACGTGACAGTTTTCAGAGCACAATACAGATTAGGTGGCACTGACTGGATTAGGTGGCACTGATATGCAGCACTGATGAGTACTGACTGATGGCTGGAACTGACAAATGGTTGGCACTGACAGGTGGCTGGCACTGACAGGTGTCATTGCTAGGTGGCTGGCACTGATAGATGGAACTGACAGGCGGCTGGCACTGACAGGCGGCATTTATGGGCACTGATGGGCAGGCACTGAAATACCATGAAAGGAAACGGCTGCCTGCGACGTCCATCTTGTTACTCCTTGCACTCGGCGGCATAAAAGCAGTAGCGGCCATCTTGATACACCCAGCCCAAACTATATGGGCTGGGTGTAACAAGATGTCTGCTGCTGGCTTACTGCAGCTGAGTGCAGGGTGTACCAAGATGGGCGTCGGGATGTCCAAATGCTGATGTCGACACGAGCGTCACTTCCACTGTTCCTTCTACTGACTTCCGGTTGCGCGGGTCGCCTAGTCTGATGAAACGCCGCCTCTTCCAAGTATCGGATCAGGCATCGGGAGCATTGGTACAAGTACTCATGCAAATGCTCGGTATCGGGACAACCCTACTGCCCAGCAGCAGGGTCCTCTTAAGAGCAACATCAGTGCCAGGGGACAGACCAGCACAGTCCATCTGCAGTGCTCCTTTTGCAATTTCCTGAACCCAGAAACTGTGCTGATGGAGGGACCTGGAAGCTGGACATAGGTGGGTATAAAATGCTTCACGAGGCAAGAAAAAAAAAAAAAAAAAACTTCCAGAAATAATTCTGGGGTGGGGGAGACAAAGAAAAAAAAAAGTGCCAATAATGGCTGCAGAAAAAGGGCATGCGATTTTGCCCTTGTTTATGCAGTACTTTTCATGTCATGTGACTCAATGCATCAAAAAGGCAACACAGGTCCATTTTTCATGCGTCCTTGCTGTTTTCAATGCATTTCAAATGGGAGGTGCATTTTTGGTGCGGTTTGCCAAATATGCACCAAAAATGCAGCAAGCAGGATTTTTAACACCACTTCAAAATGTGCTGATTAAGACCGACAAATTCATATTCATTGAAAATTCATAATATTAAAAAGTCGAATATAATACTAATATATATACATTCGATTAAGCGCATCCTGAAATTTCCGTTTCGGTACCAACTTTTTTTTTTTTTTTTTTCGGTGCACTACTAGTATAAATGCTTCACCAGGTAAGGAAAAAAAAATAAAAAAACAATTAAATTAATTGATTAGGGGGCACTTTAAAGTGGAGCTAAAAGCTAAAAGGCACCATTACCTTTCCTTTAACAGTTCCTGTTCCTTGCCGGCATCTGGCCGGTCTTCAGCCACCGGCGTGGGATGACCTCATTCCTGCGCATGTCCAGGAGGCCATCACCCCAGCACAGAGGGACCGTGCCAGAGATGTAAGCCGAGCTGCGCATGCACAGCTCAGATTACATCGGAGAAGACAGCAAGCAGGTAGACAAGTGTATTTTATGGCAAAAGAGACACTGCGTGTCACTGCAATAAAAAGCTTGCCTGTTCACGGCTGGTGGCAGCTGAATTTGAGTTCCGCCAACTGTCAGGATGTCAGCAAAATAGGACAGTTTACATCTTATGAAAACAATCAGCGAAGACACAGTTTTCATTTTGCAACCTTGGCATGAAAAAAAAAAAAAATAATGTAAAATATATATATATATATTTTTTTTTAAATAATAATCTGGGAACAAGAGGCAACACAGATACATAAATGTTGTGCTGAACGAAATCAGCGAAGGTTTAGTTCACACCGAGTGCATTTCCCCGCTTTGTGTGTAGAGCAGCTCATTCATTTCAATTGGCTGCACTACATGTGAGAAATGCAGAAAAGAAGTTCCAGACTTTTTTTCCCATAGACATGCCGCACTAAACGGGATGGTGCTGCAGCACCATGTGGTTTTCCGTACGTTTGCAAAAGCGCGGGGGGGCGTGCAGTCAACAATTTTTGGCCCCGATGCACTCCTGCTAAAATGATACACAGAGGTCTGAACCTGGCAGACTATAACAGTTAACCTCTTGCCACCCACATAACGCATATGTGCCACGGCAAAGAGGGTGGCCTTTAACGTCCACACGCAGCACATACTGTATATGCCTCAATGGACGGCCAAAGGTTTCTTTGCTGAGCGTGTGCTCACTGCATGCTCCCAGCACAGAGACTGAACTGTCAGTTCTCAGCAAGCACTAATGACTGAAAGCCCACAGGGTTACATGATTGGCCAATCCTTCCAGCCCTGGGTGTAAAGACTGCAGATTGTAAGCTCGCAGAATCAGTGCCTTGCATTGTTACTTTGTCTCCCTTTATATTGTAAAGCAATGTGCAACCTGTTGGCACTATATAAATGCTGTATAACCGCGGTCTCCAAACTGCAACCCTTTTGCTTACCTTTATCCGGGCCCTTGAGGCATTATTTCTCCCACGACAATGGGGCACTATGCCTCCCACTGACACCAACAATGGGGCACTATTTCTGCCACTGACACCAATGACCAAAAATGATAAATAATTACAGAAGACTAAAACGGGACTAAAACTAAAATGTCTTTTTATTCAAAAGACTAAAAACTAAATTGAAATTTGCTGACAAAATTTAAACACTGCTGTTGAGTCTCTGGAACCCACAACAGTAAAATTAGTCTGCATATGCAGTAAAGTATGCTCGTTATACTCACTGTGGTACCAAAAGAGTTAATCCTCTGCATTGTATAAAAAGGCTATTTGATCCTGTCTTCTCTGATCCTCCCCTTCTTCCAGTCACCAGTCTATCTCCTGATAAGACAGAGCCTTTGGAGGCACTCTGCACATGCTCAGTTTGGTGTGTACTGCTACAGAGTTTTTTTTCTTTTCTTGGGAGGGTGCATGTGATCAGCACAGGGCCAATCAGCACTGTCCAGACAAAGGGTCAGGGGTCTTGCAGCCTCATAGGACAGTCAGAGTACAAGGAAAACTCCTCCTACAAGCTTTAACCAGATACTGATTGAAAAGACCGCTATATACTGCTGATGAGAAAAGGTATTTAGCCGTTGATATTTACTACAAATAATTGCATTTTCATGTTCTGTATACCGGCATACCCCACCTTTAAAAGGGGTTGTAAAGTAAATTTTTATTTTTTTAAAATAACAAACATGTTATACTTGCCTCCACTGTGCAGCTCGTTTTGCACAGAGTGGCCCCGAACCTGGTCTTCTGGGGTCCCCCAGCGGCTGTCTCTGCTTCCTCCCGCAAGTACTTCTCACGTTCATATGAGCTCCCTCGCATGGTGAGAAGCCCTTGCAGGCACGCTCCTGTGAGCGGCTATAGCCGCCGGCTGTATCACTTGGCCCCGCATATATTGGATGTGATTGACAGCAGTGCGAGCCAATGGCTGCGCCGCTTTCAATCCATCCACTCCAGCCAATCAACGGCCAGGCCGAGCGGCGAAGAGGACGTCGGAGGCGAGCACGGGACTTTCGAGGGGTCAGGTAAGTAAAACGTGGGGGCGGGGGATGGGGGCGGCTCTTGCAGATGTTTTTTCACCTTAATGCATAAGGTAAAAAAAATATTTACCCTTTAAGTACACAATGGGACCAGAGCATGTATGTAAAACAAAAACGTACTTAAAAGTGAAGCAAAACCTTTATTCACTTCTCAATGCATTGCAATAGTCATTTACAGGCATAACGTTGTATATGTTGTAGTCCTGGAACCCCTCTCGCTGCTCCCCAAGTTTGGTGTCCCAGTCAATAATGGTTCAGGAGTAGTGCCATGTCAAGCTGACCAAGATTTTCTTGCAAGGCACTTTATATCCTGGATATATCCGTACTCACGAGTGTACGCAAAGTGGGGTATATCTGTACTGTGGGAGGCCAGTTATAGTGAATGCAGGCTCCTGGGTTTAGTAACATATTAACACTTCCCTACTTTTTTTTTTTTTTTTTTTTTTAAGTAAAGGTTTTGATTTTGCATACACTTTATTAGCCCTGTCAGAGTCATTGAAAGATAATCCCAAAATGTGGGTTGTCACCAGAAAAAGGGGAAATCTTCCAATGGGGACACTAGTTCTGGTGACTTTTTTTTTTTGCATATTTCTCACGCATAGGGCCACCCACTGACATTAAAAGTATGTTTTGTTTGTTTTTTCTTCAAAATCAGACTTATCTAGATGGATGCAGCATCGGTCCACTCTAAGATTGTAAACCGAGTGATCAAAGATCGCTGATTGATCGATTCTCATGCCCCGTACACACAATCGGAGTTTTGGTCAGAAAAAGCTCTGATGGTTTTCCCGACGGGATTTCACTCAAGCTGTCTTGCATACACACGGTCACACCAAATTCCAACCATGTGTACACGGCATGAGAGTTCCATGAGCAGAGAGCTGGTGACCTGTCAGTCTCTGGCTCTCTGCTCTGATCCCCCCCTCCCATGCTCACTGAAGTGCCAGGCTGTGGAGGCGGGAGTGGCTGGCTCAGCCTCTCATCATATTGCCGAGAGGCTACGCCAGGTGCCAGTCCACGGTTGTGGGTGGATCACGAACTTTATTGTGGTTATCTTCCCCCAGCCTGGATCGGCACTGTGACGTCAGCTGGCAGTGGGCTTCAGCCCGCTGTCGGCTGAAAACGGATCACGGGAGTGCAGAACGAACTGCAGTCCTGTGATGCACAGGAGAAGTACAGCCAAACAAGCTTAGGTTGTACATCTCCAACCCATAAGGCTCTGGAGCGTGCAAAAAAAAAAAAAAAAAAAAGTGAGCGCGCTCAAACGCACCGCTTGGACTGTAAACAAAGTCCTCAGGACTGTAAGGCTATGGCGCTAACCACTAAGTCACTGAGAATGGGGGGGGTTCTTAATGATGTCATAAGTCCTGCCCAGAAAGCACCGTTCACAATATTTGTATAAAAGGATCACAAATAACGTTTACGACAACAATGCGTGTTCAATGTCGAACACAGCAGGATGGCAGACGCTCAGGAGCGGTTCTGATTTCGGTCCAAGTTTCCTCGTCTTTGTCGGCTTAAAAATAAACCTGAAAAGACGTGCTTATTAAATACTGCGTACAAACAAGAGCCTCACTTCCCAGGCTGCGAGCGCAGACGCTGCCAACACAAATGTGATAGCGGGGGTGTAATAGGAGGGTCACGTCAGGCCTCAGCTTACATCTGCCAGTTTGTTTGTGTCGCTCCCCCCTCCCTACAGCTCTATTAAATTGTGATTGATTTCATTATGAGCTCTGAAAAATAAAATAAAAAAAATTACATTTTTTTTTTAAATGGAATGATGTTTGACTGAGTCACAAGCTTATTTTTATCCAGAGGACGCTGATGGTGGAAAAAAATATTAGACATAACAAAAGTCGCGACCCAAAGCTGAACTCTGTGCAGCATTAAAGTGCATCTATAGCCAGTGGGGAAGGAAGCATCCCTGTCAGGTTTTACCGTCGGAGAGAGATGACTTCACTTCCTGTCGGCTGAAAGAATTGTCACTAGGACAGGAAGCAAGGGGAAATCTCTCCAATAGCAATGCAGACAGCTTAGCGCCTCTGCCTTGCAGCACTGGTGTTCTCAGGTTGTCTCCCAGTCAGAACGCCATCTGCATGGAGTTTGCATGTTCATGTGTGTTGGTTTCCTCTAAACTTCAGTTTCCTCCCACACTCACACTTGTCTAAAATTGCCCACAGTTTGATAGTCTATTTGCAGGTCTCGACAAATCCCAGCCATCATGGCAACAAGAAACTGTGTCCTGGTGCCTGGGCTGCAATCCAAACACCCCACGCACCCCCTCCATTTGCCCATCTGTGGGCCCAGGACCAGCATAGCAGGTTCCGTAGGGAAGAGGGGAGGGAGGAAAGCGGACACGCGTTCGTTCTTCTCCCCTTCTTGTTGCTGACCTGGAAGTGACTTACATTATATGAATTCCAGGTTCCTGTTGACAGTTTCCCCAGCCATCAAGGCCAGGAAAGAATCTAGTGCAGTGTGATATACATTGAATTACAAACAGTGGGGAGCAGGGGGAGACATACAGGGTCTTTTAGGCTGCTTTCACACTGAAAGTATCGGTCATTAGCTAGCGATAAAGTGGAGCTTTACTACTGTTTAAGCGGCGCTTTTGCAATGCTTTTTAAACCCCCAAAAAAGGAGCTAAAAACTCATGTCTTAGCGCTTCCAAAGTGCTGCCCATAGCAGGCAGGGAGGGAGAGAGATTTTATATACCGTATTTATCGGCGTATAACATGCACTTTTTTCCCCTGAAAAGCAGGGGGGGAAAAAATAAAATAAAATAAATCGCAGGTGCATGTTATACACCGATCCCCCGCAATTCTGAGCCTCTGGGCGGCTTTCAGTCACCTTCGGCCCTCCTTGACGGCTGCCTTCGGCCCTTCTCAACGGCTGCCGGCCGTTCTCTGCGGCCGAAAGCTGCCGAGAACAGGCAAATCCGGCTCTGTATCTCTGTATAACGGGCATCCGGCTCTGTATAACGGGCATCCGGCTCTGTATAACGGGCATCCGGCTCTGTATAACGGGCATCCGGCTCTGTATAACGGGCATCCGGCTCTGTATAACGGGCATCCGGCTCTGTATCTCGGCAGCGGCATTAAAAAAAAAAAAAAAAAAAAAAAAAAAAAAAAAAACTGACAAGGCTGCAATGGTGGACAATGATAAGGCTGCATTGATGGGCATTTAAATGTAAGTTTTTTATTTCCATAAACTTACTTCCTAAATGTTTTTTTCCTTAAAATTCCCTCCTAAACTTGGGGTGCGTCTTATACGCCGATAAATATGGTATAATATATATATATATATATATATATATATATATATATATATATATATATATATATATATATATATATATATATATATATATATATATATATTCAATTTTTTTTTTTTTTTTTTTTTATTAAACTCTCTCTATATTATATTTAATGTTTCAGGCCTAAAATTATTTTTTAAACATCTATGCAAAAAAATAAAAAAAGTATACATACATATATATCACACACCTCAGCTCACCCACCACTAATTTGCTAAAATGGTGATGGATGCCACTTCCTAACATTCAATCTTTCCAAAATGGAATGGATATTTTCTCTTCCCCATGTCTCCCTTTCCAATGTGATCAACAGCACAGCTATCAGTTCCTCCCATTATAACAGGGTGCTAGATGTATTCTTGGACTCTAACCTCTCTTTTTGGCCCCATATCCAAACACTGTCCAAATCTTGCTGCCATCACCTCCCTATCATTTACAAAAAATACACTCCTTCCTAATCAATGGCCCCACCAAGCTACTAATTACTTTCCTGTTATCTCCCACCTGGTTGGCCTACCTCTATATACCCTTCAGTCTATAATGAATGCTGCTGCCAGACTCATCCACCTTCCCAACCACTCAATGTCCACCACTCCTCTCTGTAAATCCTTCCAGTGGCTACCGATTGCCCAGTGTATAGAATTCAAATTACCAACAATTAAAACAAAGCCATCTACGACTCAACCCAAGTTACACCAACTTCACCCCAAAATATCACTCACACCTTCCTCTGTTCCTCCCAAGATCTCCCACTCTCTCTCTATTTACCGCTTTCCATGCTTGTCTCCAGAACTTCTCCAGAAACTTTTCTATCCTCTGGAACTCCCTACCCCAGTCCATCTCCTACTTTGTCCACCTTCAGACAATCCCTGAAAAATCTCTTTATAGAAGCCTGTTTCAATCCAACAACTAAAAACTTTTACTCCCTACATCAGCCCCCCCCCCCCCCCCCCATGGGTTTCAACCTTTTGTACCACTTGTTCCTCCCTTTTAGATTGTAAGCTTTCACAAACAGATCCCTCCTAACCCTCTTGTTTTAGCTGCCATTTTATTATTACACTGGCCAAATCACAAAAAGAGGCCTGTTCCCCATTTCTGTAGAAGTTGTTGAGTTTTGTGAATGAAGGGGGATGGGGAAGATTTGGGTTGAAGGTGTCCTAATTGGCAGGAATTTAAAGGTCTTAAGATATCTAAATTGCAATCAAGGCCCAGTAGAAAAGAAAGTCAGCTTGGAGGGGGTGATATTAAAACCGGAGGATTTGCACTTTTTTTCCCCAATTACTTATTATTATTGCATTTCTTTTATTGTATTATACGGTCTACCAATAGATCGTAAAGCAGAGCACAAACTGTTGGTGCATTATAAATCCTGAATGATAACATAATTTTCAGCAACAGCCTATGTATTTTCCTTGTACAGGTTTCCTTTAACCGCCGATCACGGCAGGTGCGACAGGCATTATATAATAATACGTACATTGTTAACGTGCGGTGCATTCCAACACAGGAAAGGTTACAGCACAGCTGACATGCCTTCAGCTCATTACTGTAACCCGAGGTAGAGACCCGTGCACAATCAGACTGTATATACATGCGGCCAAACAAAAGGCAGCCAAGGGCAAACACAACGACAAGCGTCACGCAAAAAAAAAAACCATCTGAGACAAGTGTTCTGTCAAGCATGAAGGATAATCGGAGGAAAAACAAAAAAGACATGAGGAACAAGTTGTAGGTTCCTGTAGCAGCTTATATATTCTATTAAAGTGCACCTGTCATTTAGTGATGAACACAATGCTGGAAGAAGAAAAAGGTAACGTAGACAGACCCTACTCATGTCTTCCACTAATTAAGGTCTAGACCAGTGTTTCTCAACCCCAGTCCTCAAGGCACCCCAACAGGTCATGTTTTCAGTCTTTTCATTATTTTGCATGGGTGATCAGTTTCACTGCCTTAGTAATTACCACAGTCGTTTCATGTGAGGGAAATCCTGAAAACATGACCTGTTGGGGCACCTTGAGGAGCGGAGTTGAGAAACGCTGGTCTAGAACAGGCTCTCAACCAGGGTTCTGCAGAACCCTACGGATCCTCCAGAGCTTACTAGTAGTTCCTCAAGCAATTTCCGCCTCTCCAATAAATAACCACCGCCACCATTTATTTTTAGCTATCTGCAAGACTGGGTTCTACCCAAGGACTACCAACGTAAGGCGCATTCTTCCCACTGATCATCACACTAATGTACTGTGAGCAACTATTCGTAGGGGTCCCTCTAACCCAGTAGGTTAGTTCAAGGGTTCCTCCATGTAAAAAAGGGTAGGGAAAGGCTGGTGTTGAATTTTGGAAGTTTTATGTGTCTTTGTATTGTTTGCAGGCAACCATGGCTACATTAGAAGGGTAGTCTGTGGAAGAGTTGGGTGTGACCGGCTTCATCGTCATTCAGCACCTCAGAACACCACCTAGCAAACATTTCCATAACTAACTGCTTCAAATCTGTGGAGGGAAGCGTACATGTTATGAAACTTTACTCAAATGTACAAACAGGCAACATTTTTAATGCAGAAGAGCCATACAGTACTTCTCTGCCTGTTCACACTGTGCATGCGCAGCTCAGTGTACAATTTTGGCAGCTGCCAAGATGAAGGGCCTTCAGCGCATGTGCAGTAATGACCTCATCCCGGCCTGGGCAATTAAGATGGCCAGCGTTTGGAACCCAACTGAACAGGTTACTGGCCAGAGAATGAAGCTGGAGAAGAGGCGATATAGTTCCACCTTAAGGAAAACCTTTGCCTACTTTTTGCATTTTTCATAATATTACTCCTTCCCTCTTCCTTTCCCATAATCGCAGAAGTACACAGTATATGTGCTCTGTAAATGCCTTTTTTCATTCAAACCAGACCAGCATTTCTGTAGGTGGGACTGACATACCCCCAGCCTCCTTCACTACTTGGCTTTACCCATCCTAGAGGCTTCGTGGCAATCTACAGAACATGTGTATGCCCCACAACACAGCATTAGTAGGGCCAGTTGTCCCTTCCTGGTTCTTGCAGCATGCCCTGTAATAATGCGTCATCGAGGAGGTGGCTGCAAGAACCAGGTTGAGACAACCGGCTCCCGATGATGCAAGCGAGGAATAGAAATGAACTCAGGCGTCGTTCAAACTTAGCTCTAGCCAAACGCGTGCTTTTTTACACAAATTAACTAAAGGCTGGGTTATTTCTGCCATGCAGCCCACCTTTTTGTTTAGGTGAGCTGCAAGGCAGGAATGACTTGGCCCTAAGCTCACCGGAGTAAAAAAAAGGGTGCAAGTTCGGCTGGAGAAGAGTCTGGGGGATGCCTAGGAAGGCAGATTAAGGCCTCTTTCACACGGGGCGGATCCATCCATCATGGATCCGCCCCATGAACATCCGCTTGCTCAGCGGGGATCGCTCCGTCAATCCCCGCTGAACAGCAAGTCGACAGGTCTGTCTCTGCACACTGTGCAGGGACGGAGCCGTCAGAGCGCCGCTCTCCCCTATGTGAGATTGGGCGACGACGGATCGCAGAGTCCGTCGTCACCCAATCCAATCCGCAGACGGATGGAAAAAAGTAGTTTTTTTCCTCCGTCACACTTTTTAATATCGGAGCGGGTTGGATGTCACCGCTGACATCCGACGCTCCATAGAGGTCTATGAAGCATCTGTTCAGATCCGCCAAAAAAAAAAAAAATAAATAAAAAAAAAAAAACAGACAGGCAGATCTGAACGGATCGTTCGTGTGAAAGAGGCCTAAGATTGAAAAAAAAATAAAAAATTAACAAAATGTAAAGCTTCTCTTGAACTCCAGCAGAAAGGGTTAGTTCACCTTTACAAAAACTACCTATGCAGGTAAGGGGCGCCTGTAGATAAAAATAAACTGTGCCACTTTGACTAAATTTGTATAATGCTCTTGCTATAGGTGTAGGCAATTTACGTACCTCAAAACCTGGCACAAAAAAAAGGGGGGGGGGGGGGAAGAGAAGTGCCATCATTCCCTCCTGCCTTGTTGCCAAGACACTCCCAGCCCCCACCATCACAGGAGCAAGCTCTCAACCTCCCCGCACATAAGTTGTTTACAGTCCCTCCGTCGCAGCATTGCTGAGCATGGATGCAAGGGGTTTTGAATCGGCTAGGAGTGTCTTGGCAAAGTCCTAGCGACAAGGCAGGATAAGATGATGCCATCTCTGGGAGTTTTCAGCCAGGCTTTAGGAGGTATATAAATGGCCTACACCTATAACAAGGGCATTATTTAATTTTGGTCAAAGCTGCACAATTTTTTTTTTTCTACAGACACCCCTTACTAGCATAGGCACTTTTTTGGTAAAGGTGAATTAATCCTTTAATCCCTTACTACCAGTTCTTTAAATGGATTCTTAATGCTGGAGGTGTTTACTAGGCTTCATACTCATATGATCACTATGATTGTCTATCACAGTGATCACATGATCATTTGTAAACAGTATTGCATGTTAAACTACACTTAAAAGAATTTAGCAAGTTCCATACTGATATCCACAATTAAACGTCAACTAGTACGTTCCTTCTAGATGACCACTTCTGTGCCATCAGGAAGCAATTACCCCTTTAGGGTGGTAAACGGTCAGCGAACAAGTAATGTCCAGCACTGCCGTGGTGACTGTAACAGGGCAAGTAGAGCATGAAATTTACAGAGCCAATTTAATGAGCATTATTAGTGCATTCACATTTACTGCCTACTGATCACACAGCAGAGAGGGCATCCGATCGCTGCAAGGGGTTCTGGGTAATGGTATGGAAAACAGCTTGTCCCGCTCACAAAACAACGGAGCAGACAGACAGCAGTAAACATCCTATGTACAGAAGTAACCAGCAGATGATAAAGCCCTGTATGAGATACGTAGACGACATCCCCATTAGGCAGAACATTCTTCCGTTGTAAATGCAAGTTGTATTATTTGTATTTATGAATATTTGAACTATTAAAAATGAAACAAAAAAACGTTTTACTGCAGTAATGCCTTAGGGCTAGCTAGCTCACATCAGAAAGCGGTGCACGAAAGATGCGTTCGGTAAGCATTTCCAGCACAGTGCTCAAGCGCATTGCTCTTTGCAATCTGCTGTGTGTGCCAATGTAATTTTGATGGCACTCCAAACACAGATCACAAACACACTGTACCATGCGATTTGGTACGGTATGTTTTTCAAGGTAGTGCATGCACTCATTTTTTTGCCATTCCGGTGCAAATTGCAGCTTACTGATGGGCTGCAAAATAGCATTGTGTGCAGGAATCACATGGGAATGCATTCCTGTGCAATTCAGGTGTAAACCGGCCCTTGGACAGGCTGGGGAAGGATTGGAAGCTTTATATTATTGTTTCTGTCCTCATTTGGGAGATTTCCCCTCAGTTCCTGTCTTAACAGATGATGGATAGTTAGCTTTGCGATCTGGGAACCTCTGCTTGTGATGTATGGTAGGAATCCCCAGACACACCCAGCTAAGCGTCCTCTGTGTTTGATTGTCTGGTGCATCAGTATCACTGCTAATTTCCTGGCCACCAACAAGATTCAAAAGCTGTCATAGAGATCAATAAGGGAATTTGGGACGTTACACAGCACAGGCTTTAGGAAGTAGACTTCATGGTGACCATGCAAGGTTCTCCCTGGATTCTGACTACAATAAATTGCATGGAACTTGAGTGAACTCTGATTTAAAATCACAGCTTGAGTCAAAAACTATTTTGAAAAAATCCCATATAGCTTTTAATGAGTCTATACATACATATCAGTTAACTAGCATCACATTTAGATCTACACCACTGGTCAGTATTTTACACGCATGTAAATCATGTCTTTTCCTTGAATAGTATACAGGGTGGATAAAAAGAATTTAACCAGGAAGTGCCTTTTATTAGCTTTTCCTCTATTCACAATGACAAGGCAAGCGCTGCTCTCCTGGGGGGGGGGGTCTACAATGATTAACAAAATTAAGGTTTCCTATTTAGAATAAGCTATCAGGTTAGTAAAAACAGCAACAATCATACAGTTTGTAGTGAACATAGATTTGCAAAATAATGGGATAAAGGAATATTCACAAATTGTGCTTTATATCATGGTTACTGTGAATTTGTGTGAATGCATCAATGCAGTACATGTTATCTCAGCTTGCAAAGCTTGGGTTCATTGAATGAGTTTACCAAAAATTTTAAAAATGTTGCAGAATATACAGCCTCATGCTACCTAACTAAGCTCCATTTCATGCTGAATAAACTACATTATTATCTTTAGATAGATTGTTATGCCAAAACCATTAAAATACATTTTATTAAAAAAAAAAAAAAAAAAAAATTCATAGATTTTTATCCACTCCGATTGTGTAGTAATTGTAGAAGCTATATTATTTTTTTTAATTTGCTACTTTTTTTTTTTTTTTTACATAAGAAAGCGGAGTTACCCTTTAGCAATTTATTATTTAGTACAGGGCTTGTGAAATCCCCGAAGCCAGGTAGCCAATGCTCCTTAAAAATGACAGCGGTCGCCTATCTTTTGTCAACAGAGCTGGCTCCTAAGAAAAATGCTGCAGGCTCCTGGATTGCACAGACGGGCTCCTGAATTCCATATTAGTTTGTCGATCCCTGCTCACGTGTACTTTCTAGAATTTCATTCTCTAGGAAGGCAGTGAAGTATCCCCCACCTATACCATCTTACTATCTCAAAGATGGAAAGGATTTTCTGCATGCGTCCTTCTATAAAATAGCCATATGTAACACCGAGATAAGGAAAGATTTAAAATGCACAAGATCGATAAAAAAAAAACAAAAAAAAAAAAAGGGAATGATTCAGCGCTTGAAATAAAAATACACAGAGGTCATTTTACTTTCTCGTAGATAATAAGAGATGGTACAGCAATAAATTCACAGGGTGCCAATATGCTATTTTTACACAGGCAACATACTACCCATTATATATACAAAGCCATCATTTCCAGTAGCGAGCCCTTTGCCACATAAGCGGATTTGTACACGACGACCTTCCATTTGCAGGTAGCGCGGCAGCTCACAATAATTTTTTATTTTTTTTTAACACATAACCTGACATTATATATATATATATATATACACATCTATCTCTAATGATTTTATTCTGACAGATAGTTAAAGCGTATCTAAAATGCACAAACAAAAATTTAATATACTGCAGCTTACCAATTCAGAGATATGGTGTCCCTATTAGTTTTTTTTTCTTTTTAGGCCTTTTTCCAGTTAATTTTTACCTGGTGATCTGGGACAATCGGTCTGTTATTTTTTCAAGTCCTTTAAGACTGCATTCACCCGCTCTGCTTTTTAAATCGTGGGCAGGCTTGCCATGATTGTGCCCGCCATTTCAAAGCGTCTGCCAGGGCTGGCTTAGCTCTTCCTTCTCTGGGCTGGCTGCTCAGCTGTCGGCTAATTGCTAACTCATCTCTGACCTGCCTACTTAAAGCGGTCCAGCTCACTTCATCTCTGCCTTCGCCTTGGTCACATCACAAGAAATCATCTCCTGCGGTTCTGTTTGAAGACTCGTTTGCTGACATCTCTTCTGGCTCCTTATCCTGCTGGCTGCTGCTCTACTTGGATCCCTGATTTCTGGCCTGGCTGACTACCCGATCTGGTTATTGAACTCTGGCCTGGCCGATTACGCGTTCCGGTTACTGGACTCCTTTGACTACGCTTTTTTTATTTACCATTTTATTAATAAACAAGTGTGATTTAATTGTACTTCTGTCTCAGTCTGATTCATGGTTTCTGACAGCGTCCAAGCATGAATGACAAAATCGCAGATGGCACATTTGAGATGGCATTCATTTGAATGTCACCTAAAATCACATTGCGGTTCTGCTGCGATTGACAAGCAATAGAATTGCGCTGCAATCGCAGAAAACCGCATCGCATGAAGAATTTTGCCCAAAAAAAAAAAGTTCAGGAGCTACTTTTGGGTAGGGAAGGGGGATGTCACCACTCCAGGAGAATCGGCCAAAAGTACATTTCTTCACCAGTTAAGAGGCCACAGGTGCCGGTGTTGTGTCGAATACTGTCCCCCGTCGGATAGTGTCTGCTCTGTACTGCGCATGTGCAGTACGGAGGACAAGGAGACGCTGAAAGTCTCCGAAGATGAACGGCGACTGTGCACTGAGTCCAGGTTCAAGCCTCACCATCCAATTGGGCAGAGTAAGATAAAAAATTACAGAGCAAAGCGAGGCCGTGCCCGAAGCGTGGTGAGCGAAACAAGCCCACGAGGGACCCTCTTACTAAGTGCTACCGTATGTCCACTTGGATGGTGGGGCTTGAATCTGGACTCAGTGCCCAGGCGCCGTTCATCTTCGGAGACTTTCGGAGTCTCCTTGTCCTCTGTACACGCTGCACCTGCGCAGTACGGGGCAGACGCTATCCGATGGGGGGGGGACAGTTTTTGGCAGAACACTGGCAATGCATATAGGAAATAGATAGGAAGTAGTTTTGGACTGCCATTTATTCAAAAACTACAAACAAAAATGCATACCACAGCAGAACAAGAAATGCGTCAGAATTTCACACTACATATGGTGCTTAATCATAGCCATGATTACGCACTATATGTAGTGTGAAACACGTCAGTTTTCTTGTGCTGTGGTATGTATTTTTGTTTGTAGTTTTTGAATACGGCTGTCCAGAACTACTTCCTATCTATTAGCTACTTTTGGGTGACATGCTTCACACAAAGTGGCTTGCCCCGATTTATTGCATGACAACTGCAGCAGAACCGCACTGCGATTTTAGGTGCCAAATATATGCTGAGTGCCAACAGGTTGAAAAAGGGTAAATAAAGTAAAAATGAACCTACCCATGGGAATGGATAGCAGGTACATGCAACTGACTTTGCGTCTATTACTACCTAACAGTTTGAGAACGCAAGGCAATCAAACACCTCCCAGGCACATTTGATGAGTCATCCCTGCGTTCACGCCTCCTGTTTTGTAAAGAACAGCACATGTGTACTGCAGCATATCCTGATTGGTTCAGAGTCCCGCTTCTCCCTTTCTTTGTCTTGGAGATGAATACAGGTCTTACATTAGGAGCATTACACTAGATAAATTGAGATCCCATTCAGACTTATGTGTTGTTGCAATGCACAAAAGAACATGCTCGTTCACGCACATATCCTTCTACAGAGCTTTGTGAGGACATTCACTGTGTAGCTGCCAAAACACAAATTGTTATGGTGAAAAAAAAAAAAAAAAAAGGGTCATATGCATTGCGTGGTCCAATGTGGAGTATTGGCAGCCTTAACCCCGGACCCAATGAGCCTGAATATGCCCTTAATGGTTTTTCTGAATGAACACTTAACTCCCACCGGTGTTATTTCTTAATATGTGCCTGAAGTTCACCTTCGAAGAACATCAGCGATTCACCGGTGTATACAAGCCCTGAGTTCATCAGAAACACCTCTGCATGGTAACAACAACATAATCCTCCTCCTACAGCATAAAGCTCTAACAAAAGTTCCATTCACCTCCCCCCCCCCCCCCCCGGACCACCAACGGAAGGGGCGTTCTCCCTCCCCCCCGCACAACCACCAACGGAGGGGGCGTTCTCCCTCCCCCCCGCACAACCACCAACGGAGGGGGCGTTCTCCCTCCCCCCCGCACAACCACCAACGGAGGGGGCGTTCTCCCTCCCCCCCGCACAACCACCAACGGAGGGGGCGTTCTCCCCTCCCCCCCCCCCCCCCCGGACCACCAACGGAGGGGGCGTTCTCCCCCCCCCCCGGACCACCAACGGAAGGGGCATTCTCCCCCCCCCCCCCGGACCACCAACGGAAGGGGCATTCTCCCCCCCCCCCCCGGACCACCAACGGAAGGGGCATTCTCCCTCCCACCCCCCGGACCACCAACGGAAGGGGCATTCTCCCTCCCACCCCCCGGACCACCAACGGAAGGGGCATTCTCCCTCCCACCCCCCGGACCACCAACGGAAAGGGTGTTCTTTCCCCCGACCACAAATGTAAGGGGCCTTCTTCCTACAGACCCCCTGTAAATTTGAGCCTGTCTTCCCCAAGGCATTAAAATTATGTCAAGGGACCCTTTTGGATAAAAAGGTTGACAAAGACTGCTATAGACAATTATAACTCAGTAACCTCCAATTTTGGAAAATCCTATAACTCAGGTCTTTCAGCAAGTCACATGACCTCCTAATACCAACTGTTAATGAAGCAGCTATTCCGAGTCACCAAGGAGCTCATATTATCCACTTAGATTATGAGCACATAATCCAATTTTTAGCCGAGTAATGTGAAAATACAATCTAATCCGGGACCCCAGACTCTAACTGAACAGCAAAAACGTTACACCAAACGAGAAGAACCTTAGAAGAACACATCTGTAATTACTCCAAGGCACTTCCTGAAAAGATCATCACAAAGACAAATGGTGGATGGATAAGAGGTAACAGCCAAGTGTTTTTTGGAGTACAGAAGGAAAAAGAATACATTTTTGGCCCCATTGACTATTAAATGGGAGCGCTTGAAAAACACGTTTTCTCAACCATTTTCAGGTGCTCTCCTATTAAAATTTGGGACCAAAGAAAGGATGTGAGAATCACTAAGAAGCTCATGTGTTTTATTTTATTTTTTGCTTCACACAAAGGCCAACAAGCGACAACATTCAGGTGTAAATGGGCCTATTAGGAATAAAAGGATTATTTATCTTGAGCATTGTCACCCTTTGGAAATTGAACGACATGTGCTCTGGTGTGAATGGGGACTTAGAAACAGCGAGAAGGGGAAAGAGAGGGAAAGATGGGGGGTAGAGAGATTGGGGGGGGGTGAAGAGGGGGGAAAGAGGGACAGTGAGCGAGGGAGGGTAGAGAGAGGGGCGAGACAGAGTGGGGGCAGTGATTGGGAGGTTAGACTGGGGGAAAGGAGGGTAGAGGGGAAGACAGAGATAGCAAGGAGGGAGGGAGAACGAGAGAGAACAAGGAGGGGGGGCGAGAGGGTAGAGGCGCCAGAGAGGGAAGGGGGGCGAGAGGGGTAGAGGCGCCAGAGAGGGAAGGGGGGCGAGAGGGTAGAGGCGCCAGAGAGGGAAGGGGAGCGAGAGGGTAGAGGCGCCAGAGAGGGAAGGGGGGCGAGAGGGTAGAGGCGCCAGAGAGGGAAGGGGGGCGAGAGGGTAGAGGCGCCAGAGAGGGAAGGGGGGGTGAGAGGGTAGAGGGCGAGAGGGTAGAGGCGGCAGAGATATATAGGGTGTGAGGGTAAAGGGGGGAGAGAGAAAGGGTAGAGGGGGATAGGGTAAAATGAGGAGGGGGGTGGGGGGAGAAGGGAAGAAGGTAGAGAGGAAGACAGAGAAAAAGAGGCGGTGAGGGTGTCGGGGGAAACAGAGATAACGGGGGCCCCCCCCCCCCAAGAGGGCAGAGGTGGAAGAGAGATGGAGAAGGGGAGGGTAGAGGAGGAGACAGAGGTAAAGAGGAGGTGTGGGTTGAGGGGGGGAGATGGAGGCAATGAGAGGGGATTGAAGATGGAAAGAAAGATGGAGAGAGACAATAAAATGAACCGCCCCCCCCCCCCCCCACACACACACACACCTCGTGGCATTTTCCTCAGATGACACTTCGAGTGTTAACAAGTAAACATGAGAATCAGACTATAATGAGGAGAAGCGATGACATGTGAATGATTCGCAGAGTGTAAACGTTCTCGGACACGCTGAACGCGGTTGGATACGGCTCGCTCTGGTTCTCAGGACCCTAGCAACATGATCAGAGCCCTGCCCCCAACATCAGGGAGACGTGTTGGCTGATTTTAGTGCCGGGGACGTCTTCTGTGCTGACAATCCAAATTCTTATCATCATGAACAACGACTGACAGAAAACAGATCAATAATAACATCCAATATATCAATTATAGATCAGGAAACGTGAGGTGATTTTCATCATTTTGTTGTACAAGAAGAACATCCCTGTACGGAATAATCTGAACAAATAAAGCAATTGATCAAGGGCCCATCAACGTAAACCGATATTCATTTTCAATGGTACCCCAATGCACACTAAGCCAACTCACCTGCATTGTAGAATGTCACCACACTGTGCTGCATTATAAAAAAAGGGTATGAATGGGATCCCAATGCCCCCTCCCTGGCAGACGTACTTTGCAGTGCATTACGGTGCCCCTCCAGAAATGGTACATGCGGGTTTTTGATGCCGAGGTTTTAGGCGGCCCATTCAAATGAATATGCTGTCCTAATGCAATGTACATTATTTGCGCATCATACGATGCGTTAAAGCTGACCTTCACCCTCCCCACCCATTTTACATGATTCCGCTCCTACACACCTCCTCTCTTACAATCAAATCTTTTATATTTTTATTACCTTTTAGGGGGAACAAATCCCCATTCTTCCTGGATTGCTGCCTAGGTGAGGATGATGTACTCAGCTGTCTGCAGCTTCCTGGGATGTGTCACTTGTCCCAGGAGGCCTTGGGTACTCTGCAAAGCATCACCAGGGAGCTGGGCATCTTTTCTTGGCTCTTGCATCCAGCACTCCCCCCCCCCCCCCCGACATATTTTAGCACAAGTGTGTCATCATGGAGCCAAATGTCTCTTCCCGGCACTTGCAGCCAGTCCCTCGATGAGATGTTGTGGTGCATGCGTGTCAGAGGGTCAAATGTCTCTTCCTGGCTTATGAATCCAGCCCCCAGATGACATGTAGCTTAAACGTATCCTCAGGGAGCCAACCGTCTCTTCCTGACTTTTGCATTCAGCCCCTGATGACAGATTATGGCTCATGCACATCATCAGGGAGTCAAATGTCTCTTCCTGGCTCTTGCACCCAGCCCCTAATGACATACTGGAGCACTTGCACATCATCAGGGAGCCAAATGTCTCTTCCTGGCTCTTGCACCCAGCCCCTGATGACATACTGGAGCACATCATCAGGGAGCCAAATGTCTCTTCCTGGCTCTTGCACCCAGCTGGCTCCTGATAACATTAAGTTGGCGGTGCAGGACTGGGTGAGCAAAACTGCTGTATTTGTATGTTTTTTTTTTTTTTTTTTTGCGTACTCCCTGCAAAGAGACCGAGCGGTCAAAGACTCCACTAACGATCAGTAGCTGGGAGAACTTGCTCCTGATCATGTGACAGCCAATCACAGTAGTCACATGGTGTTTAGAACATTTAAAAAGGGATGCTGGGACAGACAGGAAGGGGTTGAAATGTCCAAGTGACAGTTCTATTCACAGGAGCTGCGTCACGGCGCGGTAACCTTGTAAATTGCTGTGCCGAAGAAAAAAAAAAAAAAGTGCACGCCGTACTTTATGTCAGCACACCCCCTCCCAACACAATCAACTTCATAGAACACCAGGGAAAATGCTCTTTGCATTGGGACTGCGCTGTGCAAGGCCATCTAATGTACATGGTATGAATGGGCCCTAAAAGAAGCAACCCCTCACCAACACAGATGAGCTTTATGATCCCCCTATGGTGTACACCAGGGGCCCTCCAGCCGTTTGGACTACATTTCCCATGAGGCATTGCAAAGCTGGCAGTTACAATTACTCCCAGAGGCATTATGGGACTTGTAGTTCTGAAACAGCTGGAGGGCCCCAGGTTGCCCACCCTTGTTGTACACTATTGCTGCCGCACCCAATAGCGTACAATCACACAGTTGTGTGCAATTAATCGCAGACTAAACCCTGGGTAGCCGTTCGTTCCATTTGTTTAGCGATCCCTTTCCTATTCGGTGAAGCGAAGCTCGCAAATTTTTTAGTAACATAAGCAAACTGTTAAAAAATCGCTAGCCTACGAAAAAAAAAAAAAAAGAAAAAAACGCCACCTGCCCACGGAGGGTCCGGAATATGCAGAAATTCTGTTCTGCCACCTGTTTCTCTCCACCCCTCCCCCCCCATCCCCAGACTCTATGTAATCAGCTGTTTATTCGCAGCCCCCAACAACTGCAGCCTGAGACATAATACGCCAAAACGCAGCACTAAGCGTATAATGACGCCAGCACAGCCAATGCAAACACATGCACTGAATGTTATCCATCGCTCTGGTGGAAGCTAATGAATAATGAGAAAACACCCAGAGGGAAGCAGATCCCCGTGTGAAACGATCGCTGCATACAGACATGCTGCAGTCCAATGACACCGGAGCACGGCGAAGAGCCTGAACACGCGGTCATTCCAATCAGCTCCCTTTGCAATGAAGGGGTTAAAACATCAAAAATCTTTTAATGGACTTTGATATTATATAAGGTTTTAAAGGGGGGAAAAAAATAAATAAAAAAACAACCATATGCTGGTACAGACTCTTGAACGATCCGATCTGCTCTATGGGATTCATTTGAATTGTCTTGAACCACATTATTATTTACGCACATAAATGCTGCGTCTGCACTGACAACACTTTGGGGTTACTAAAACTGTAAAGTGAAAAATCTGGTGCAGCTGTGCATGGTAGCCAATCCGCTTCTAACTTCAGCTTGTTCTATTAAGCTTTGACATTAAAGTGGTGCTGCACAGAAAATAAAAATTCATCAAAATTCCAAAAAAAATAAATAAAAAAAAAATTGTTTAACTCACCTCTAAATGCCTGTTGCTAGGGGGTCCCTCGTAGTCTGTGAAGCCACAGCCAGGTGCCCACAGTTAGAATGCCGGCGCCGCCGAGCGGAGGGGGGAATGAGCGGGATTTTGTCCCCCCACATCGCTGGACCCTGGGACAGGTAAGTGTCCAATTATTAAAAGTCAGCAGCTGCAGTATTTGTAGCTGCTGACTTTTAAAAAAAAAAAATTCACATTGATGCACTTTGACATGTCAAATCGCATGCCAAATTTGCGGCTATCGCCGGCAATGGCACTGTCCGAATCAGTGCGACACAACATTTGAGGCACCGCACTGATTCCCAAAAGTAGTACAGAAACTTCGGAGTGTGATTTCCATTGACATCTGTGCAGCAACCCACACAGTAGAGCTGCACAATTAATCGTTAAAAAAATTGTGATCTCGATTCAACCCCCCCCCCCGACCATCTCTATTGCAGATTCTTTCATATAACAAGTGGAGAGACTCATCTGCTCACTCAGCTGTCAAAAGAAAACATCTGGGCAGTCTACCAAGTTTTTAACATGAAACATTGTAAGTAACCTTCCTTCTTTGATCAAAGGGATAAACTTTTGTGTGTAAAGAAAAACAAAAAAATCAAGGTAGTCTGCCAAGTTTGTAAATGCAGGAAGTTTAACAACTTAAAATCGAAATCTTTTTCTGACACTTGTTTCTCAACTTAAAATCAATATTTTTTGCTAGAAAATTACTTGGAACCCCCAAACATACATTATTATATATTTTAGCAGAGACCCTAGGGAATAAAATGGCAATTGCTGCAATATTTTAAGTTACACTGTATTTGTCCAGCGGTCTTTCAAACGAAATTTTGGGAAAAAATACACTTCAATGAAAAAAAAAAAAAAAAAAAAAAGAGAACAGTAAAATTAGCCTAATTTTTTTTTTGTTTTAATGTGAAAGATGATGTTACGCCGCGAGAATCGTAAGAGAATCATGACCTATCTTTTAAGCAAAAAAATAGTGATTCTCATTTTAGCCAGAATCGTGCAGCTCTACCACACAGAAGTTTCTGAAATTCTACGGTCTAAAAAAAAATTAAAATTGAATATGAAAATATAAAATTATATTATATATATATATATATATATATATATATATATATATATATATATATATATATATATATATATATAATCACATTTTTTTAAACTGTATTATATTCGACTTTAATTAATATCATGAATTGAAATGAATATGAATTTGTCAGTGGGGTGGATTTGATTTAAATCACTAGCAAAAAAGCTTCATTCAAATCAACTCGATTCAAATCATAATTTTTAAAGAGCAACTGTCATCTCTGTCCTGCAGAGGCTCCTCCTCTGACCCGCTGTTGTCTCACCGACAGTCCCATTCACTTTAATGGGAAGGCTGGTGATGTGGCAGTGACACAACAAGGTGAGGGACGTGGCGGCAGCAGGTGAGTGGATGCCCGCTAACGGGCACTACCATGATGGATCTGAAACAGGTGCTCTTTAAATGTAAGGACTTATTCTTGCTGGTAGTTATAAACTTTAATATTTGCAAACAAATTTCCTATTTAGAATAATAAGCTGTCAGGTTAGTAAAACAGTGATATCAGGACCGATTCAATCAGTTTGTAGTGTACATAGATTTGCAAAACAATGGGATAAAGGAATAGTCCTGAACTTTTTTTCTCATGGTTACTGTGAAACAGTGTGAATAAATCAATGCAGTGTGTGTTATCCCAGCTTGCCGAGCTTGAATTCATTGAATGAGTTTACAAAAAATGTAAATATTGCATGCTACATAACTAAGCTCTAGTTCGTGCTGAATAAAATATATTATTAATAAATGTAAAACTATAAAACTATCTTTAGATAGATTTTTACTCTAAAAGCATTTTATTAAAATTAAATTTATTATATTTATTATAAATCAGATTTTTTTTTTTTTAATTGTTGATTTTTGCCTGAATTTGCACTTTAACTGGACCAAACAATGCACAGGACCCTTTCTGAAACCACATCACGGACCCAGCCCCAATGGAGACTTAGTGGGTTCTTCTTGGGGGGGGGGGGGGTAGAAACAAAAACAACACCCCCCCTGCAGACAGTCTGGCACTCACCCGCTCGTGTGGCGGGGCTGTGGTGTCCTCTCATTCACTCCTGGACCGCGGGCAAGGCCGTGGCGGCTCCGGTGTCCGCTCCTCCAGCTTCCTCCGCCGCGCGTCTCCCTCTTCTGCCAAAGCGCTAGGCATCCAATAAGATCACCTGACACTTTGGCCAAACGGGAAACAGGTCTCACAGACCTGCCTCCCGATTGGCAGGGAGGAACTTTAGTGTGATAATAGCGAAAATTAATTCGCTATGGTCACACAACTGGGTGGGCTTGGAGTCCAAAGCGCCTTTTTTGAAGCACATTAGAGCCTCTGGGTCTAATCAGGTGCTTATAAAAAAATAAAAAAATAAAACACACACACCCCCACCATTGGAATCTATGGTCCGGCGCCACTGATATGTACATCTGGGGGCCAGACGCGCGGATAGGGGAGGCGGCCCCCGTGTGCCCTCTATGGACAGGTCGCCACTGCCTGGCTCCATTGCGATTCGCATGACATGCGAATGTAACCAGATTGGATGCGGTTTAAAAACGCATCCAATTCGCAAATATGTGATCCCAGCCTAAAGGGTACATGAGGGGAACGCCATTGGAATGCGGATTCCCTATTGGGCCTAATGGACACTTAGAGATCCTGCACAGGGCTACAGCTAGGCTTCCACTACTGGGTGCCAGGAATCACATGCTTTCCCGACACGAAGAGAAAACCGCTGCCCTTTAGTAGATGCGAGGCAGCATCATGAATGGATCATGGCGCCCTCACACACCCCAAACCACATGGTGGCGCAAAGTGATTCAGTGCGGTGTGTTTTTGAAAAAAAAAGTCAGGGACTTTTTTTTTCCCCGTTTCTCATGTGTAGAGCAGCCCAATCACATGAATGAGATCCTCTACACGCACGGCGCAGAAAATTCACGCACATTCGGTGGTACCTGTAAACATGAACCAAGCCCAAGACATAAGAAAAGTCTTGATGGATGTTATTTAGATGGTGATGTCGTCTTTTAAGCCAATTTATCATCATTAGAGGAAGATGGGGGGGGGGGGGGGGAACGCCATTGGTGGCCACCTTCTAAATATGCTACGTGCCTGGCTCTCCTCTATTTTCACTAGTTGTAGGTCCAAAGCAAACATGCAGCCAATGAAAGCTGTGGGCAGAGGTAGGCTTTTGCATTCCCTATGCTTCAGGTCATTAACTAAGATGGCATCTGCCTGAAAGCCAGGCAACTAGCATTTCCAAAAGAAGGTGGCAGCCAGCATGCATTTCTCCCGACACATCTATACACATACAGATCTGATCTTCACAACATTTAGACAATGCACGTCCCGCTCAGCATTAAAGTACTAAAGCTATTGAGTGGCTGCCAGGTAATATGCATTTTCAAAAGGACAGGCCAGAGGTGACATGCTGCCCTATACATTGCCAATCATAGAACGATATTTGGAACCTGCAACATACGGTTTGTGCTCCATGCGTTGTCCAATCATAGAACACTGTTATACCTGCTCCAGATCTATATTGGCCCATACACAGCCCAATCATAGCACTGTACAACACCTGCGCCAGATCTCCTGTGCCCTGTACACAGCCAATCACAGAACACAATTAGGCAAAGGCACCAGATCACTTCAATCCCAAACACAGCCAAATCACCACAAGATCTATGACACCTGCGCCAAAGCTCTGCTTCAGACTGATTGTGCCCCATACATTGCCCAATCATAGCACACTCTGACACCTGTGTCAGATCGCTTGTGTCCCACACACAACCCAATCACCGACTTATACCACTTGTGAACCATACATTGATCAAACATAGAACACCCTTTAGTGCCTACACCAGATATCCTCATACATTGCCCAGTCATGAAACGCTTGGTGGCACCTACACCAGATCTCCCCATACATTGCCCAATCATAGAATGCTTGGTGGCACCTACACCGGCTCTCCCCATATATTGCCCAATCATAGAACACTTGGTGGCACATACAACGAATCTTCCCATACATTGCCCAATCATAGAATGCTATGTGGCACCTACACCAAATCTTCCCATACATTGCTCGATCATAGAATGCTTGGTGGAACCTACATCACATTTCCCCATACATCGCTCAGTCATAGAATGCTTGGTGGAACCTACATCACATTTCTCCATACATCGCTCAGTCATAGAATGCTTGGTGGAACCTGCACCACACATTGCCTGATCATAGGACGCTTGGTGGCACCTACACCAGATCTCCCCATACACTGCCCAGCCATTAAACACTTGGTGGCATCTACACAAATTCGCACAGTCATAGAACGCTTGGTGGCACCTACACCAAATCTTCCCATACATTGCCCGATCATAGTATTCTTGGTGGAATCCATATTTTGCTCAGTCATAGAATGCTTAGTGGAACCTACACCACACATTGCCTGATCGTAGAATGCTTGGTGGCACCTGCACCAGATCTCCCCATACATTGTCCAGTCATAGAACACTTGGGGGAACCTACAACCAGATTGCCAGATACATTGCTGAATCATAGAACACTCTTCAGCATCTTCCCAGATTCTTTGTGCCCCATACACAGCCCAATCATAGAACGCTCTTTGGCACCTACACCAGGTCCATAAACACAACCCAATCATGGAAGCTTGGTGGCATCTAAACCAGATCTCCCCATACATTGCCCAATCATGGAAGCTTGGTGGCATCTAAACCAGATCTCCCCATACATTGCCCAGTCATAGAACACTTGGTGGCACCTAAACCAGATCTCCCCATACATTGCCCAGTCATAGAACACTTGGTGGCCCCTACCTCAGATCTCCCCATACATTGCCCAGTCATAGAACACTTGGTGGCCCCTACCTCAGATCTCCCCATACATTGCCCAGTCATAGAACGCTCTTTGGCGCCTACACCAGATCTCCCCATACATTGCCCAAACCGTAGAACACTTGGTAGACCCTTCACCAGATTCCCCATACAATGCCTATCATGAAAACGCTTGGTGGCACCCTCACCAGATATATTGCCAAATCATAGAACGCTTCTGGCACCAGATCACCACAAATTAAGCCCAATCAAAGAACGCTTGGTGGTACCTACACCAGATTGCCAAATCATGACGGAACGCTCTTAGGCACCTGCGCCCGATCGCCCCATCCAACGGCCAATCACAGAACACCCCCACCCCAATCCTGGATGGATGTGAGCCCACCTTCTCTCTTACCTTCATATCACTGATGATGGTCTGGAAGAGCCCCCCCAGGGCACTGCACTCCTTCTCTATCACAGCCTCCATGTTTCAGCAATGAGATCCAATCCACAGAACAGAGCGGAGAGCCAATCCGGGGACGAGGAGCGGCGATCAGGATCCCTCTATACACCTCTATGTCACCTGGACGGATGTCACCGCGATTCCTGGCACAGGGGACACACAGGACGGATCAGATCACACCCTCAGGACCACAACCCCCACAACATCACCCCTCTGTACAAGATCCATGGTGAGCCGGGATCCCTGCGATCACTAAGGAAGGACAAACGAGCAACGAGCTGAGAACACAGAGCGGCCAGTCCCATCCAGCGCGATGCAAGCTCTGCCCAGCACTGCGCTGCCTTCTCTCCTTCCCCTTCCGTCCGCAGAATCAGAGCCCAGCAACCAGCGCCCCCTACCGCACAGCCCGGGAACCGCCGCCTGCCTGCCAGCCACAGCTATTGTGTCTGCGGGGTGTCCGCTCTGCGGTATTCACACTGCTCCCCCCTCCCCCCCACTCCATCATTTATTGGGGGGATCATCACTCCCATCATCCGATCACACCATCCGATCATCAACAGAGGAATCACAGGGGATGTAATAATGACTTCTTACATTGTATCATTCTCTTCTTACATTGTATTATTCTCTTCTTACATTGTATCATTATCCTGATAAAGCCTCATAAAGAGATACAATCAGGATTTACACCTCAGGAGCCAATAGGAAGAGAATTCAGAAGCTCCCCCTCCCCCCTAAAAAAAAAAAAAAAAAAAGTAAGATCGACCTTTTTATTTTTATTTTTTTATTATTTATTTTTAACCACTTCAATACCGGGCACTTACACCCCCTTCCTGCCCAGGCCAATTTTCAGCTTTCAGCGTGTCGCAATTTGAATGACAATTGCGCAGTCATGCTACACTGTACCCAAACTATATTTTTATCATTTTTTTCCCACAAATAGAGTTTTCTTTTGGTGGTATTTGATCACCTCTATGGTTTTTATTTTTTGCGCAACAAATAAAAAAAGACCGAAAATTTTGAAAAAAAAAACAAGTTTTTCTTTGTTTCTGTTAATTTTTTTTGTAAATAAGTAAATTTTCTTCTTCAATGACGGACACTGATGAGGCAGCACTGATGGGCATCGATGAGGGGGCACCAATGAGGTGGTACTGATGAGGTGGCACTGATGGGCACTGATAGGCAGCACTGATGGGCACTGGTATGCAGTACTGATGGGCACTCATAGGTGGCACTGATGGTCACTCATAGGTGGCACTGATGGTCACTCATAGGCGGCACTGTTGGGTACTTATGGGTGGCACTGATGGGTACTTATGGGTGGCACTGATAGGTGGCATGGATGGGCATTGATAGGTGGGCACAGATGGGAACGTATGGGCACTGATAGGGGAGAACGGATGGGCACTGATAGGTGGCACTGCTGGACACTGATGGGTGGCACTGATGACATCACTGCTTTTATTTTGTACATGATGGTACCAGTTAGCGCCCATTTGTGTGCACTGGTTGGCACAGATTGGGCTGTCATTTGCATACGTGGATGGCCATGAGTTACATACCTGGCCATCCACATGTTACCCACATCCCTGATGGTCCTGGGGGCTTCCCTGGTGGTGCAGTGTGGTCAACCGAGGGAGGGGCTGCACTGATAAACAATCAACACAGACCCCCCCTGTCAGGAGAGCCGCCGATTGGCTCACCTCTACTCGCGTCTGTCAGACACAAGTGAGGAAAAGCCTTTTCTGTTTACATCGTGATCAGTCATGATTGGACACGGCTGATCACGTGGTAAAGAGCCTCCGACCGGAGGCTCTTTACCGAGAAAGGTGTAGCGGTGTGTCAGACTGACACACCGCTCCTCCGATCGCCGCGATACGGAATGTTATCCTGAACCCAGGGCCGCTGTTAAAAATCATGGGGCCCCGTACAGTCTACCTGGCGGGGCCCCCCACACAGCAGGGAAAAGACTTTCACTCTGGGCACGGTGAATACCCACAATATTTTAGATATGTGGGAGAGCAGTATGCAGTATGGCCAAATTTATGCTCAGAGCCCGGGCCCAGTCTCTACCTCCACCTAACATCCCCCGACTTCACAAGTACCTGGTCCTGCTGGCTTCTTTTATCTGGGGTCCTCGTGCAGTGCTTCTCCTGGGGTGGGGGGATTGGATCCTCTGGATCTGGGAGCGTGGGGACCGGCCAGAAGCTGAGCTCCTCTAAAACCTCTGCTCCTTCCACCTGGGCACGAAGTTGGACAGCCGGAAGCAGAAAGCAAAGTATTTAAACACTTTCGGGAGTAATCTGCAGCCGTATGTCCAGACAATTACATTACACAAGTCCCGGCCGGCGTATTGATATAGAAGAGACTGGGACTTGTGTAATGTACTGTATGTAATAGCCTGGACATACGGCTGCAGATTACTCCCAAAAGTGTTTAAATAATTTGCTTTCTGCTTCCTCCCACGCAAACTACATGGGACCCTAGCTCAGGATTAGTATAGTCCCTATAATGTGGGAGTCCCCCCCTCTGCCTCTGGGCCCCCCTACAGGGCAGGGCCCAGTACAGGAGGGCTGGTGGTCCCCCCCTATCAGCGGCCCTGCCTGAACCTCCTGAAGGACGTCATATGACGCCCAGTCAGGATAACAGAACCACTTCCCGGACATCAATCTGCTATTGACCGGGCGGGAAGTGGTTAATTACCACAAACAAAACACCAAATTTTACGCTAGAGTTAGTTTTAGGGCAAAAAAAAAATATGCAATAAGCTAGTCAAATGTTTGATCAAATGTAAAAGTTCAGGTTGCACTGAGTAAATAGATACCCAACATGTCAAACCTTAAATTTGCGTGCCTTCCATAAAGGGTGCCCCCAAATCCATGCACCCGGGCCCTACTCTACATGCAGGGCTCCGGACGCATGGATTTTTTTTCTTGAAGCATGTGATTAGAGTCTGTGGCTCCAATTGGCTTAAAAAAAAGGGGGTGTGCCCCAAACCCACCCAGTTCTGTAACAATAGCAAATTAATATCCACTATTGTCTTCCAGATTCTCTTCCTGGCCAATTGGCCAGGAGCAGAAACAACGGCCCCCAGAGTGAGGAGCAGCAGCCCTACACCGGATCCTCGTCATCTGCCTCCTAAGGTAAGGAGGCCTCTGATCGCTGCCTTCCCGTACGTCTCCCATGCGGGTGGGGGGGGGGAATCGCCATCTTCTCATTCGTCTCCCATGCAGGGGGAGAGCACCGTCTTCCCATCCATTTCTCATGCGAGGGGGGGGGGGGGTTGCCGCCTTTCGGTCCATCTCCAATGCGGGGGGGGGAACGGCGTCTTCCCGTTGGTCTCCCATTCGGGGGGGGGGGGGGTCACCATCTTCCCGTCCATCTCCCATGCAGGGGGGATCTCCGTCTTCCCGTCAGTCTCCCATGTGGGGGGTGGTATCGCCGTCTTCCCCTCCATCTCCCATGAGGGGGGGGGAGTCGCCGTCTTCCCGTCTGTCTCCCATGTGGGGGGGATCGCCGCCTTTCTGTCCATCTCCCATGCGGGGGGGATCGCTGTCTTCCCATCGGTCTCCCATGCGTGGGGGGAGCGCCGTCTTCCCGTCTGTCTCCCATTGGGGGGGGGGGATTGCCGCCTTTCCGTCCATCTACCATGCGGGGTGATCGCTGTCTTCCCGTCGGTCTCCCATGCGGGAGGGGGGGAATCGCCGTTTTCCCGTCAGTCTCCCATGCGGGGGTGCGATCGCTATCTTCCCATCCATCTCCCATGCGGGGGGGATTGCCGTCTTCCCGTCCGTCTCCTATGCTGGGGTGGGATCGCCATCTTCCCATCCGTCTCCCATGCGGGGGGGGATTGCCGTCTTCCCGTCGGTCTCCCATGCGGGGGGTGGGATCGCCATCTTCCCATCCGTCTCCCATGTGGGGGGGGGGGGGATCGCTGCCTTCCCGCCCGTCTCCCATGCGGGGGGGCGGGGGGATCACCTTCCTTCCGCCCGTCTCCCATGCACACACTGACAAAGGGAAATTCAATTGTGTGAGTTCAGCTAAAACCCACACAATTTCATTTCCGTATGTCAGTCCTGACTTCGGGGGACGATTTCAGAAACATCTGTGTGGGTTGCTGCACAGATGTCAATGGAAATTGCCCCCTGAAGTCACCAAAAGTAGTACAGAAACTACTTTTGGGAATCAGTGTCAAATGGCATGCCAAAGCGCTCCCAATGTGAACCAGGGCTAAATGAACAAGCTGAAGTTAGAAGCTGATTGGCTACCATGCACAGCTGCACCAGATTTTGCACCCTGCTAAAAGCCGCTCGGCTTTTATGCCGGAAGAGTGGGAGGGGGCCACTCCGCCGCTTCTGGCAGCTAGGGTCAGACTGGATTGAAGCTGTAAACGGCTTCATTCCAGTCTCCTGATCGTAAACACAGAAGCGACGTCATGACATCACTTCCCGTTTACTCGGCTGCCAATGCTGCCGGTTTAAAAAAAATATATAGTATTCAGAATCGCCAAAAACAGCGATTGGAATACTTTGAAGTGCAAAGGAGGGATTAGAGGTCTTTTAGACCCCCGATCCCTCCATAAAGAGTACCTGTCACCACCTATTACTGTCACAAGGGATGTTTACATTCCTTGTGACAGAAATAACAGTGATCACAATTTTCTCTGTAACTCTAACCTGGTAACCATAAAAAAAAAAATTAAAACTTTCCCTATGGCGATTTTTAGGTTCTGTAGTTTGTTGTCATTCCACAAGTGCGTGCAATTATAAAGCGTGACATGTTTGGTATCTATTTACTCAGCGTAACATCATCTTTCACATTATACAAAAAAATTGGGCTAACTTTACTGTTTCTTTTTTTTTAAATTCATGAAAGTGTCTCTTTTCCCAAAAAGTTGCATTTAAAACACCACTGCACAAATACCGTATGACATAAAATATTGGAACAATCGCCATTTTATTCTCTAGATTCTCTGCTAAAAAAATACATATAATGTTTGGGGGTTCTAAGTAATTTTCTAGCAAAAAATATGGATTTTAACTTGTAAACACCAAATAATAGGCTTATTTATGAAAGGGATAAATTACATAGTACATAGTAGGTGACGTTGAAAAAAGACACAAGTCCATCAAGTCCAACCTATGTGTGTGATTATATATCAGTATTACATTGTATATCCCTGTATATTGTGGTCGTTCAGCTGCTTATCTAATAGTTTCTTGAAACTATCGATGCCCCCCGCTGAGACCACCGCATGTGGAAGGGAATTCCCCATAAATTGCTGCATTTGTAAATTCCAAAAGCCAGTCTAAAGGAATAGTAGTGGTAAAAAAAAGCACTTGTGGGTTTACTCAATCTTGTTTTTTGTACAATTCTCCTTTAATCGGGTGTGGCAAGGGGTGTGTCCTATGCCTGCATACTTTTGCCGATAGGTGTCCCTCATTCCCATCTCAAAAAGTTGGGAGGTGTGCTAATGTGTCCCAACGCACTGATGCGTTATATATTCACATATAAATGAAAAAAGAAAGCAAAAAGCAAGCACCTGCCTGCACCTTAACAAACAATGATGCTTTCACCAACAATTTTTCACGTGGGTGACAGGGTCTCTTTAAAAGGAACACAGTCCTAAATCAATTGAATTATGGATTTCTCAAAATACTGAATTGGAGATTATAATTGAAAGAATATATGGACTACCTAGAAACTTTTTTTTTTTAGTCTGCCTCATGTTTTTAGGACGCCTGTAGTCAGAGAATTAGGAAACCTGTTCAGCAGGTTGCATTCGTTCCTCAGCTGCCAATCAAAATAAAAGACAATCAGATCATCATTCTCCAACCAGAGTCAAAAGACTTGTATATCCTGCTGTAAAATAACCAAGTAAGAGTAAACAATATTTTCAGGGGGTCAGAGGTAAAGGCCCGGATGTCATTTAAGCTAACAAGAAGAAAGCATGCGCTTTGGCTGGCCACAGACAAACAAAGGCGATTGGCTGAATGAGTCGAACACCTGCAACCACAGCTATTGGTTAACTATCAGTTAAGCATGTACAGTGGTGTGAAAAAGTGTTTGCCCCCTTCCTCATTTCCTGTTCCTTTGCATGTTTGTCACACTTAAGTGTTTCGGAACATCAAACCAATTTAAACAATAGTCAAGGACAACACAAGTAAACACAAAATGCAATTTGTAAATGAAGGTGTTTATTATTAAAGGTGAAAAAAAATCCAAACCATCATGGCCCGGTGTGAAAAAGTGATTGCCCCCCTTGTTAAAACATACTACAACTGTGGTTGTCCACACCTGAGTTCAATTTCTCTAGCCACACCCAGGCCTGATTATTGCCACACCTGTTCACAATCAAGGCATCACTTAAATAGGAGCTGCTTGACACAGTAAGGTCCACCAGAAGATCCTTAAAAGCTACACATCATGCCGAGACCCAAAGAAATTCAGGAACAATTGAGAAAGAAAGTAATTGAGATCTATCAGTCTGGAAAGGGTTATAAAGCCATTTCCAAAGCTTTGGGAATCCAGCGATCCACAGTGAGAGCCATTATCCACAAATGGCGAAGACATGGAACAGTGGTGAACCTTCCCAGGAGTGGCCGGCCGCCCAAAATTACCCCAAGAGCGCAGCGACGTCTCATCCAAGAGGTCACAAAAGACCCCACAACAACGTCCAAGGAACTGCAGACCTCACTTGCCTCAGTTAAGGTCAGCGTTCATGCCTCCACCATCAGGAAAAGACTGGGCAAAAATGGCCTGCATGGCAGAGTTCCAAGGAGAAAACCACTGCTGAGCAAAAAGAACATCAAAGCTCGTCTCAATTTCTCCACAACACATCTTGATGATCCCCAAGACTTTTGGGACAACATTCTGTGGACCGATGAGACAAAAGTGGAACTCTTTGGAAGGTGTGTGCCCAAGTATATCTGGCGTAGAAGGAACACTGCATTTCATAAAAAGAACATTATACCAACAGTAAAATATGGTGGTGGTAGTGTGATGGTCTGGGGCTGTTTTGCTGCTTCAGAACCTGGAAGACTTGCCGTGATAAAAGGAACTATGAATTCTGCTGTCTACCAAGAGATCCTGAAGGAGAATGTCCGACCATCTGTTCGTGTACTCAAGCTGAAACGAACTTGGGTTCTGCAGCAGGACAATGATCCTAAACACACCAGCAAGTCCACCACCGAATGGCTGAAGAAAAACAAAATGAAGACTTTGGAGTGGCCTAGCCAAAGTCCTGACCTGAATCCTATTGAGATGTTGTGGTATGACCTTAAAAAGGCCGTTCATGCTCGAAAACCCTCTAATGTAACTGAATTAGGACAATTCTGCAAAGATGAGTGGGCCAAAATTCCTCCAGGACGCTGTAAAAGCCTCATTGCACGTTATCGCAAACGCTTGGTTGCAGTTGTTGCTGCTAAGGGTGGCCCAACCAGTTATTAGGTTTAGGGGGCAATCACTTTTTCACACAGGGCCATGATGGTTTGGATTTTTTTTCACCTTTAATAATAAACACCTTCATTTACAAATTGCATTTTGTGTTTACTTGTGTTGTCCTTGACTATTGTTTAAATTGGTTTGATGTTCCGAAACACTTAAGTGTGACAAACATGCAAAGGAACAGGAAATGAGGACAAACACTTTTTCACACCACTGTATGGTTGGCTTGCTCATATATTGGAGTACTATGTAAATCAGCCTTTCTCAACCTTTTTACCCTAGAGCCGGGGTGTCAAGCTTAATTTCATTGCAGGTTGCATCAGCATTATGGCTGCCCTCAAAGGGCTGGTTTTATCTGTAAGAAAATATACCCAGAGAAACCCACACCCCCCTACATCAGATGTTAAGAGCCCCCCCCCCCCACCATCAGAAGTCAAGAGTCCCCCACCCTTCTTTACATCAAAATGCACCCCCCCCCTTGTTATCTTGTGCTGCTGCTGGGAAGAAGCTTGGTGGCGGTGATGGGAAGTAGAAAGTGCAGGGTCTGGAGGAGGACCAGTTGAGGGCTGGAGTCAGCTACAGGAATCTGCTGCATGCTGAGACCAGGCAGAGACAAAGGGTCAAAGAGAGTCGTGGGATCTATAGGAGATCTTCTGTCTTCCTCTCTGCTGCTGACTGTGGAGATTAGGATGGGGGGGGGGGGGGGGCAGTTACAAGCTTCAGAGGCTGCACAAGAGGGATGCCACAGCTGCAGAATAGGTGTGAATGAATGAATGAATGAATGAAATACTTGTATAGCGCACAATGCGAACTGAATCGCCTCTAGGTGTGAGGGTGTCACGTACCTTTAAGCAGAGCCCGGAGTGCAGGGAGTGGCCTCTCGTAGACCTCTGACTCGAGAGACCCTGGTAGTGGTGACAGGGGCTCAGGAGCACAGAGGGGCACAAGTGCCTGACTGGATAGCAGGTGGTAGAGGCAGAAGACCGTTGAAGGAGGAGGTGTATTGTAGTCCGGTGTCAGAATGCAGGCAACGGTGAGATAAGGTTCAGCAGACAGCAGAAGGGTTCCTGTAGTCCAGCAACGGCATACAAGTGATTGCAGGAAGTGACAAACAACGGAGGGGTATTGTAGTCCAACAACGGATGCAGGTGCAATGGATAAGCGGAAGTGGAAGAGTCCAGTAGTCTGCAGCCAGAGGTAGAAGGCTACAAACGCAGAAGGAGTACAGCCAAATATTGCGGAGGACTGGGAGGTGTCCTGTAGTACAACAGCAAGCAACTTACAGTTGACGGATGGTGTAACAGTCCAGGTCAGGCACAGGCGGGCAGATCAGGTACAGAAACGGAATCCAGAAGAGTAGTCGGGTACAAAGCCAAAGTCGGGGGGCAGGCAGCAAACAGCAGAGTCGGGAACAAGCCGGGTTCGATACGGATCAGGATACAGGTACAGGTACAGGTTCAGGTTCAGATACGGATCACCAGGAAGCACAGGAACGCTGTTGATCAGGCAGCAAAACACTGAAGCATGGCTCCAGTTTAAATAGCGCTATTGGCGCCAATTTGCGTCAAACGACCGCGCGCGCACGCGCGCACCGCTGATCGCGGTAACGCTCCTGAAACTGGGTAAAAGATCTTCTGCGACTTTCGCCGCTCGGACGTCCGTGAGGAGGATCTTCCTGACATTGCCCCCCCCCAATGGGCAGCCTCCGGATGCCCAACTGGGACATCCTACCTGGGTGAGATCTTTTAAATGCCAGAACCAACCTCTTGGCGTGGATGCCAGTCTCTGGTTCCCAGGAGTTCTCTTCAGGACCATACCCCTTCCACTTTACCAGATACTGGACCTGGTTGCGTCTCTTTCTGCAATCCAAAATTGCTTCTACTTCAAACTCTTCTTCACCATTAATAAGCACAGGTTCAGGAGGGCCCACGTTCCGATCAGTGAAGGGATCCTGGATTGAAGGTCTTAAGAGGGACACATGAAACACCGGGTGAAAACGCAGCGATTCTGGTAATTTCAGTTCATAAGCCACATTATTAATTTTCCTGGTGATTGGGAAAGGACCCACAAATCTTGGGCCCAGTTTTCTAGATGGGCATGTTAATTTTAGATTCAGAGTAGATAACCAAACCAAATCTCCGGGTTTTAGATCGAGCTCCTCTCTCCTCTTTCTGTCAAAAACTGCTTTGTTGCGCTCTTGGGTTCTTGCCATCGTTTCTTGAAGCAACTTGTTATTGGTGCAGAAAAAGTTCAAAGTTTCTTGAGCTGCTGGAACCGTGCATTCTGGGATATTGGCTGATAAGAACTGAGGGTGAAAGCCATAGTTCGCAAAAAAGGGAGATTGATTAGTTGCAGAATGAACAGAGTTATTGTAGGCAAACTCGGAAAGTGGTAAAAGGGATACCCAATCGTCTTGCGAAAAAGAAGAATACCAACGCAAATATTGTTCAAGGGTCTGGTTTGTTCGTTCGGTCTGGCCGTTGGTCTGGGGATGATAGGCAGAAGAAAACGAGAGATCAATTTTCAAGGATTTACATAAAGCTCTCCAAAATTTTGATGTAAATTGTACTCCACGATCGGAAACAATGTTCGCAGGTATACCGTGGAGTCTTACAATCTCCTTAATGAAGATCCTTGCGGTCTCAGGGGCAGAAGGTGTACCCTTCATGGGCAGAAAGTGAGCCATCTTGGACAATCTGTCAACCACCACAAGGATAGTGGTAAAGCCTTCTGACGGTGGTAGTTCTACAATAAAGTCTATGGAAATCATTTTCCAAGGTCTCTCCGGGATGGGGAGTGGTTTCAGCAACCCCCAGGCTTTGGCCTTGCTACTCTTGTTCTGGGTACAGGTAATGCAAGATTCTACATAAAGTTTACAGTCTCTTAGCAGCTGAGGCCACCAGAAGGTACGTTGGAGAAGTTTGGCGGTCTTGTGTACCCCAAAATGACCGGCCAGCTTGTGGTCGTGGCAAGACTTAAGAACAGCAACCCGTAGTTGTTGGGGCACGTAGATCTTATTTTCATGCCATAACAAGTCATTGCTAGAGAGTAAGGTGGTGTTTGAGGGATGTGAAGCTGAAGATGAAGCCTGCTTAAGTTGGGATAGAAGATCTTCCTGGAGCATAAGGAAATTTCCGGGCGCAAGGATGGTGTCTGTGGGTTGAAGAACTTCGGGTTCGCTGAACATCCGGGATAGCGCGTCGGGTTTGGTGTTTTTCGATCCGGGCCTATAGGTAATGTGGAAGGAAAATCTTGTAAAGAAAAGTGCCCATCTGGCCTGACGCGGCTTCAGTCTCTTAGCAGTATTTAAATACTCTAAGTTCTTGTGGTCAGTGTATACCAGAATGGGATGAGCTGCTCCCTCCAGGAGATAGCGCCATTCCTCCGGTGCAGCTTTGATAGCAAGTAGTTCCCTGTCCCCGACATCATAATTCCTTTCCGCTTCAGACAACTTACGTGAGAAGAACGCCACCGGATGCAATAAGGCCTTGGGGCCCTGTCTCTGAGAAAGGACTGCTCCCACTGCAACTTCGGATGCATCCACCTCAAGGATGTAGGGTAGCGCAGAATTAGGATGCTTCAGGACAGATGCTGACACAAATTGTTCTTTAAGGGAAGAAAATGCGGCTTGTGCCTCCGGAGTCCACTGGAACTTGATACCTTGTCTCGTTAATCTGGTGATTGGAGCGATGATTGTAGAAAATCCCTTGATGAATTTTCGATAAAAATTCGCAAACCCCACAAAGCGTTGAATTCCTCTCTTATCAGTAGGGGCTGGCCAATCCAGGATGGCCGAAACTTTTTGCGGATCCATCTTGATTCCATCCACCGAAATAATCAGCCCCAAAAACGGAATGCTGCGACGTTCAAACTCGCACTTCTCAGGTTTTGCGTACAAGCCGTGTTGGCGAAGCCGAGTGAGAACCTTCTTAACGTGTTCCCTGTGAGCTGGCAGAGAGGGGGAGAAAATTAAGATGTCGTCCAGGTATACTATAACAAACAGGTCGAGAAAATCTCTAAAGATATCATTCACAAAATGCTGGAAAGTCGCAGGAGCGTTGCACAGCCCAAAGGGCATTACGAGATATTCAAAGTGTCCGAAGCGGGTGCGGAAGGCAGTCTTCCATTCGTCCCCACTTCGGATACGGACCAAATTATAGGCTCCGCGCAAATCCAGTTTTGTGAAGATACTAGCTGATCCAAGGCGCTGGAATAATTCGGGTACCAAAGGCAATGGGTACCGGTTCTTGACTGTAACTTTATTTAAGTCCCGGTAGTCAACACAAGGGCGGAGAGAATGGTCCTTCTTTTCTACAAAAAAGATTCCTGCCCCAGCTGGGGACGTAGAAGGACGTATGAACCCCTTTTTCAAATTGTCATCAATGTAAGTCCTGAGAGTCTCCAATTCCACTTCTGTTAAGGGAAATATTCTCCCGAAAGGGATTTCGGCTCCGGGAAGGATCTCAATTGGGCAATCGTAGGGTCTATGAGGGGGAAGTGTTTCTGCCCCCTTCTTGCTGAACACGTCCAAGAAGTCATGGTAAGCCTCAGGAACGTGCTGGCACGTCTCAACGTCGGTCTCCATACACATTAAATGGGGTGAGACCTTAATTGATTCTTGGAAGCAGTGTTGACGACAGTAGGGAGAGAAAAAGTAAATGTTTCCGGTGGACCAGTCTATTTGCGGGTTGTGTGCCCGGAGCCAGGGCATACCCAGTAGTGATGGACGAACTTCCGACGGGACGTTTCGCGAACGCGAAACGCGAACGGACACAAACGTTCGCGAAAACGACCGTTCGCCGCGGGCTCCATTGACTTCAATGGGAGGCGAATTTCGCAAACCTTTAGGTCGAATTTGCGGCCACGGGGTAATTATTAGGGGGTAGCACGTAGTCCCACCACCTGGACAATAGCATAATACATGTATGAGGTGAATTTGGGATCGATAACTACAAGCATTTTTTTTTTATTTGGGAAATTGTTCTGACAATTCAGGACTATGGAGCTAATGAAGGCAATGGAGGAGAGGGAAGGTCAGGGACCAGGGTAGGCAAACAAGAGGGTGCAGGAGATACAGAGCACTGACAGCAGCACCGTAATACAGAGCACTGACATCAGCACCGTGACATACAGCGCTGACAGCAGCTCCGTGACATACAGCGCTGACAGCAGCTCCGTGACATACAGCGCTGACAGCAGCTCCGTGACATACAGCGCTGACAGCAGCTCCGTGACATACAGCGCTGACAGCAGCTCCGTGACATACAGCGCTGACAGCAGCACCGTGACATACAGCGCTGACAGCAGCTCCGTGACATACAGCGCTGACAGCAGCTCCGTGACATACAGCGCTGACAGCAGCTCCGTGACATACAGCACTGACAGCAGCTCCGTGACATACAGCGCTGACAGCAGCTCCGTGACATACAGCGCTGACAGCAGCACCGTGACATACAGCGCTGACAGCAGCTCCGTGACATACAGCGCTGACAGCAGCTCCGTGACATACAGCGCTGACAGCAGCTCCGTGACATACAGCGCTGACAGCAGCTCCGTGACATACAGCGCTGACAGCAGCTCCGTGACATACAGCGCTGACAGCAGTACCGTGACATACAGCGCTGACAGCAGCTCCGTGACATACAGCGCTGACAGCAGCTCCGTGACATACAGCGCTGACAGCAGCTCCGTGACATACAGCGCTGACAGCAGCTCCGTGACATACAGCGCTGACAGCAGCTCCGTGACATACAGCGCTGACAGCAGCTCCGTGACATACAGCGCTGACAGCAGCTCCGTGACATACAGCGCTGACAGCAGCTCCGTGACATACAGCGCTGACAGCAGCACCGTAAGCAGCCCCAGGAGGAAGTCAGCACAGCACAGGGATGGTGTGATCCCCTCATAATAAGAACCCCCAGGAGGAAGTCAGCACAGCACAGGGATGGTGGGAGCCCCTCATAATAAGAACACCCAGGAGGAAGTCAGCACAGCACAGGGATGGTGGGAACCCCTCATAATAAGCAGCCCCAGTAGAAATATGACACCGCTCAACCTCTTCAAAGAGGAGGGTAGGGGCATATAGTACGGTGTGCTTTTTTGGGTCAGGGAAGTGAGCCAAATGAATTAAGAAGGTCTGTGTGCTTGATTCCAAAAATTGTTTATAGACATATACATGGTCTACTGATCACATGTGTTGAATTCCTCCGAGATCCATGCCTCATTCATTTTTAGAAATGTGAGGTAGTTAACACTGTCGTGAGCTAGGCGAGTACGCTTATCGGTCACAATCCCCCCTGCTGCGCTGAACGTCCTTTCGGACAGGACACTGGATGAGGGGCAAGCCAACAGTTCGATTGCAAATTGGGCAAGCTCTGGCCAGAGGTCAAGCCTGCCCACCCAGTAGTCTAGGGGTTCATCACTCCTCAGAGCGTCCACATCGGCCGTTAACCCAATGTAGTCGGACACCTGACGGTCTAGGCGTTCCCTGATGCTGGATCCGGATGACACCTGTCGATGGGTCGGCTGAAAGAATGACCTCATATCCGAAGTCACCAACACATCTTCAAACCGGCCTCTTCTTGCAGGCGCTGTTGGATTGGTACCCGCAAATCCTTCTCTGGGAGTGGGAATTGCTCCTCTGCCAGCGCACGCAAAAGCAGAATGCAGCATTTCTCGAAGCAAGGCCTGGAAGTGCTGCATTCTGACAGCCCTCTGCGACGGCGGTAACATTTCCGCCATTTTGTGTTTGTACCGGGGATCTAAGTACGTTGCCACCCAGTACTGGTCCTTGACCCTCATGCTTTTTATACGGGGGTCCCTATTAAAACACTGGAGCATGAAGGCCCCCATTTGCACTCAAGCGGAAGGTATGTGGTGGTGGTGGTGTTGTTGGTGGTAGTGTCTTTGGGGGTGCACATAGCAGAGAGTGAAGAAGAGGGTGCAGATCGAGAGGATGAGGAGGGTGCAGAAGAATAAGGCTGAGTGAGCCACTCAACCAAGTCTGGTGCGTCCTTTAAAGTAATTGAACGCACCTTCTGCAACTTCCCACTTTGGCTCAAGGCTGTTGCTCCTGCCCTACCCCTACCACCCCTGCGGAAGGGCCTGCCTCTTCCTCTGCCTGTCATTTTTTAAATCACCCTGTGACAAAACTCTTAGTCCCTATACCGCTGAAGGACTGCTGCAGTATAGGGCAGCGGTCAGCAGTAGTGCACGGCAACCCTATGTATTGTGGACCGATAGCGGTCCTTACAGAACAGCAGACTGTAACGCACTCAGGCCTATGTACCGTAGCACCCTATACCAAGTTACCAGTCCTTATAAGAACTTTTGTGGACCAAGCAGGTTGTGTGTTAGTGATTAGCAGACTGTACGTCAGTCCCTATACCAATGAAGGACTGCTGCAGTATAGGGCAGCGGTCAGCAGTAGTGCACGGCAACCCTATGTATTGTGGACCGATAGCGGTCCTTACAGAACAGCAGACTGTACTGCACTCAGGCCTATGTACCGTAGCACCCTATACCAAGTTACCAGTCCTTATAAGAACTTTTGTGGACCAAGCAGGTTGTGTGTTAGTGTTTAGCAGACTGTGCGTCAGTCCCTATACCGCTGAAGGACTGCTGCAGTATAGGGCAGCGGTCAGCAGTAGTGCACGTCAACCCTATGTATTGTGGACCGATAGCGGTCCTTACAGAACAGCAGACTGTAACGCACTCAGGCCTATGTACCGTAGCACCCTATACCAAGTTACCAGTCCTTATAAGAACTTTTGTGGACCAAGCAGGTTGTGTATTAGTGTTTAGCAGACTGTGCGTCAGTCCCTATACCGCTGAAGGACTGCTGCAGTATAGGGCAGCGGTCAGCAGTAGTGCACGGCAACCCTATGTATTGTGGACCGATAGCGGTCCTTACAGAACAGCAGACTGTAACGCACTCAGGCCTATGTACCGTAGCACCCTATACCAAGTTACCAGTCCTTATAAGAACTTTTGTGGACCAAGCAGGTTGTGTGTTAGTGATTAGCAGACTGTACGTCAGTCCCTATACCAATGAAGGACTGCTGCAGTATAGGGCAGCGGTCAGCAGTAGTGCACGGCAACCCTATGTATTGTGGACCGATAGCGGTCCTTACAGAACAGCAGACTGTACTGCACTCAGGCCTATGTACCGTAGCACCCTATACCAAGTTACCAGTCCTTATAAGAACTTTTGTGGACCAAGCAGGTTGTGTATTAGTGTTTAGCAGACTGTGCGTCAGTCCCTATACCGCTGAAGGACTGCTGCAGTATAGGGCAGCGGTCAGCAGTAGTGCACGGCAACCCTATGTATTGTGGACCGATAGCAGTCCTTACAGAACAGCAGACTGTACTGCACTCAGGCCTATGTACCGTAGCACCCTATACCAAGTTACCAGTCCTTATAAGAACTTTTGTGGACCAAGCAGGTTGTGTATTAGTGTTTAGCAGACTGTGCGTCAGTCCCTATACCGCTGAAGGACTGCTGCAGTATAGGGCAGCGGTCAGCAGTAGTGCACGGCAACCCTATGTATTGTGGACCGATAGCGGTCCTTACAGAACAGCAGACTGTACCGCACCCAAGCCTATGTACCGTAGCACCCTAGACAGACCAAGTTACCAGTCCTGATAAAGAGCTTTGTGGAACAAGTGAGTTGTGAATGATTAGCAGACTGCAGCAGAAGGGCAGCAGTCAAGTATAATATTCTTTCTATATTTGGAAGAAAGAATATTATACGTGTACAAGCCTATTACCGTACCACTGATACCAGTCCTGAAAAGAACCTTTGTGGAACTAATAGTAACAGCAAGTCTTTAAAATTATCCTCACTGCCTGACACACTGCTTCCTGCCTGTCCCTATACAAATTGGCAAAAAAGAGTAGGCTGGAACGATTAGCTGGAACAGCTCTTTTGTGGACCTGATAGTAACAGCTAATGATGATGATGATGATGATGATGAAGAAAGACTAATCTGGCTGAGCTGTCCCTAAAATAGCAGCATACAGCGCTCTGTCCCTTTATCTAAACTGACAAAAGAAACTCAGGCTGCTGACCTAACACCTATACCAGTCCTGAAAAGAACTTTTGTGTACCAAATAGCTAGCGTTTTCTCTGTCCCTACTCCACACAGGATCCTTTCCCTACAGTGACAGAAGAAAGAATGTAAAATGGCCACCGGATCGGGTGTATTTATAGGTTAGGGGGAATGTCCAAGTGTCCATGAGCTGTCATGTCTCAATTGGTTGTCCTGTAACACATGATAAACGTGTCACGAAAGGTTAAAGTTCTTGTATACATTAAACACGTAAGTCCGCCGGGGCGAACGACGGAAAAAGGCGTTCGAACCCGCGGACGGCGAAAGTCGGAAATTCGCCGCGAAACGACCGCCGGGCGAAACGTTCGTCCATCACTAATACCCAGTATGATAGGAAAAAGGGGAGATTCAATAATGTCCAGGCAGAGTTGTTCCTGATGGTTACCGGAAATAGTAGCAGTCAAAGGACATGTCTCCTGTGTCACTGGTCCTGATTTGATAGCTGACCCATCGGCAAGGTGTACAGACAACCCCTTCACCCTGGGCCGTAAGGGCACTTGGAATTTTTGGGCAAACGATAAGTCCATAAATCCACTGCACGCTCCAGAATCAACTATTGCGGGGACTTGAATGTTCCCTCCGGGTAGCTGAAGAGAGACGGGAACAGCCAGGTGAGTAGCATTACTAGGCACAGCAGGTAAAACAGGAGAAAATACAGAAGAATGCTTACGGAATTTGGCAGGACAGGATCTCACGTAATGTCCGGGTTCCCCACAGTAAAGACACAGATTGTTGAGCTGCCGGCGTTGGTCTAAGTAAGCCCAGTTGCATGGGTTCAGGTGTGTCAGCAGCAGGATGTGCAGGGGGATTAGGTACATGGGGTAACATCCAGACTGGTCGGGACGGCCCGGCAGTACGTTCTGCTCTCCGTTCTCTCAAGCGTCTGTCTATCTGGATGGAGAGGTTGATAAGGGCTTCAAGAGTTGCTGGGACACCCACCCGGGCCAATTCATCCTTTAGAGGTTCAGAGAGTCCCATGCGAAACTGGTATCGCAGAGCAGCATCGTTCCAGGTAGTATCGGAACTCCAGCGCCGAAATTCAGACGCATAGTCCTCTGCCGCTCTGCGGCCTTGCTGAAGAGAATATAAAGCTGCTTCCGCTGTGGCCGCCTGTTGAGGATCCTCATAGAGCAAACCCATGGCTTGAAAAAAGGTATTCAGGTTATTAAGGCAGGTTTCTTTTTGCTCCAAAAGGCGGTGGGCCCAAGCCTGGGGCTCATCCAGTAGGAGGGAGATAACAAAACCCACCTTAGTGGATTCTAGAGAGAAAGTTCTGGGTTGAAGTGCAAAAAACAGTTCACAGGCATTGCGAAAAGCTCTATACTTGCTGCGATTTCCCGAAAACCTCTCCGGGGTTGGGACCTTGGGTTCAGGGGGCAACATAACCACTGATGGCGCAGAAGAAGTTCCCGACACGGTAGGGCCTGTGGTAGATAAGACCTGGACACGCTCTTCCAACCGAGAATAGCCTTCTTGTAGAGATTTAACAGCCTGGGTAAGTCCAGCAAGATGACGGCATAAATCATCCATGGCCGAATCTCCCTGCGTGGGCTCAGACATGGCTGCCTGATACTGTCACGTACCTTTAAGCAGAGCCCGGAGTGCAGGGAGTGGCCTCTCATAGACCTCTGACTCGAGAGACCCTGGTAGTGGTGACAGGGGCTCAGGAGCACAGAGGGGCACAAGTGCCTGACTGGATAGCAGGTGGTAGAGGCAGAAGACCGTTGAAGGAGGAGGTGTATTGTAGTCCGGTGTCAGAATGCAGGCAACGGTGAGATAAGGTTCAGCAGACAGCAGAAGGGTTCCTGTAGTCCAGCAACGGCATACAAGTGATTGCAGGAAGTGACAAACAACGGAGGGGTATTGTAGTCCAACAACGGATGCAGGTGCAATGGATAAGCGGAAGTGGAAGAGTCCAGTAGTCTGCAGCCAGAGGTAGAAGGCTACAAACGCAGAAGGAGTACAGCCAAATATTGCGGAGGACTGGGAGGTGTCCTGTAGTACAACAGCAAGCAACTTACAGTTGACGGATGGTGTAACAGTCCAGGTCAGGCACAGGCGGGCAGATCAGGTACAGAAACGGAATCCAGAAGAGTAGTCGGGTACAAAGCCAAAGTCGGGGGGCAGGCAGCAAACAGCAGAGTCGGGAACAAGCCGGGTTCGATACGGATCAGGATACAGGTACAGGTACAGGTTCAGGTTCAGATACGGATCACCAGGAAGCACAGGAACGCTGTTGATCAGGCAGCAAAACACTGAAGCATGGCTCCAGTTTAAATAGCGCTATTGGCGCCAATTTGCGTCAAACGACCGCGCGCGCACCGCTGATCGCGGTAACGCTCCTGAAACTGGGTAAAAGATCTTCTGCAACTTTCGCCGCTCGGACGTCCGTGAGGAGGATCTTCCTGACAGAGGGCCACATGAATTGGCCTGGCGTGCCGGATTCAGCCTGAGGGCCTTGTGTTTGACACATGTGCCCTAGAGGAACCCTTGGAATAATGTTCAGGTCTCAGGGAACCCCTGGTAAGATTAGTCCATTCAGGGTCATTGGTTAAATGTCCCTTACATTGGTGGTGGTAAGTGGGAAGAAAGCCTTCCTTACAAGGATGCACCAGAATGGACAAAAATAAACTTTTTTTTTTCTGGTGCAGCGCATTGCAGCATATAGTAGTACGTTGTCTTAGGGCTTGTTCAAATAATGTTCAGGAATAATGTAAGATAAAAAAAGACACGGGTGTAGTCTCCCTCAAGCCATATCAGCTACTATTTATAGCTTTTTTGTTGGCTTACTGATTTACTGAAGATTTTTGGCCTTATAGGGAACATTTAGAAATGTTAATTGTGTCTAAACAGTACCCTTAAAAGTGTACTTTTGCCTTGAGATCGTCTAATATACTGCTGCCTCTGACTGCTAGTCTCACCAGATTTGGTTTGAGATTTGATGATGTCACTACTGTGCTGCTCACTGTTCTTCTTGCTGGAGAGGAAAGTGTACCTGATGACCTACAGTTCATGGATCTCCCTGCTTTACCTCTATTATTTTTGCAGGCCTGTTCTTCCTTCGCCTAGAGGCGATTCAGTTCGCATTGTGCGCTATACAAGTATTTAATTCATTCATTCATTATTGTATTATGCAGAGTATTGAAACATGCACTGAAAGCTTGTTGTATGCAGCAGAACACTTTTACTTTCAAGGAGGATATATTTATCATGACTTTACATCATGTAGACAGAAAACAGGAACAAGGAGCATACTACTACAAACACTAAGAGAGATAATACTTCCTCTAAAGACATTACCATATATACACACTACAGTGCCATCTGCTGGATAGATAGGTATAATGCTTGAATATTCTCTCATCAGTCATCTGAAAGGTAGCTTCGATACAGCAGGAAGCAAAGACCTGATCCTCTACCAAGATGATCACCTCTACACAGAGACAATGCAGAATGAGGCATGGTAAGTCAGTAATGTAAAAAATATCAGCTGCAGGAAGCTTAAAGAGGGATTCCACCTACAAAAAAAATATTAAAAGCCAGCAGCTATAAATACTACAGCTGCTGACTTTTAATAAATGGACACTCACCTGTCCCAGGGTCCAACGATGTTGGCAGCCGAGTCCGATCGATCGCTTGGCTCTCGGCTGCTGCCTCCGCCATTCTAGGTGAGGGAATCAGGAAGTGAAGTACTGCGGCTTCACTTCCCGGTTGCCTACTACACATGCGCGAGTCGCGCAGTGCACTAGGAATGGTTCGCGCTGTCTCTGGGACCCGTGTGTGTCCCAGCAGACAGCGCGACGGGACAGGAAATGGCATAGACTCCCGTGGGAGTCCATGCCTGGAAGTGGGTGCAAATACCTGTCTTAGACAGGTATCTGCACCCCCCACCCCCCTGAAAGGTGCCAACTGTGACACTGGAGGGGGGGGAGGGTTCCGATGAGCGGAAGTTCCACTTTAGGGTGGAACCCCGCTTTAAGGCAACAATGGCCCTTCTTTCTCTTTATGCCTTTTTTGCAGTTTCTACAGGTCAGGTCCTCTTTAACAGGAGCTGTTTTTTTGTCATACGTCACATACATATAGGTGAGAATGGTGAGAATGGGTGCTCACATGGAGTCAGAAAATGTCAAGAAATGCTATGGATTTTTTAGCATTGTTTTCGACCCTCTTGGTTAGCCTTGACCAACCTTTATAACATGGAGGAACGCTTGAAACAACGTTCCATGTTTAAGCAATCCCTGATAATAATTTCAATGGCTACAGCGAAATCCCCCCTTACAGATAGCTAAACAGATCATTGGTATCTGTGGTTACTCATCTGAAAGACAGAAATTGTTCATTGCTCAAGTAACCCCTGACAACCTATGAAGGAACCCTCAGGTTCCATGGAACCCTGGTTGAGATAGGCTGCTCTAGAGAGCTATAATGACCACCTTGGGCAGCCAAAGAAGTTTATCGCACATAAAGATTATGCAGTTTCCAAGAAATTCTTCCTCTAAGTGGGACTTAAAGGATGAGTGTAATGAGCAGGCACCATTGTTACCATAAGGCAAAGAAGTCTAGCATAGATGTCTCCTTCCCTGTCACTCTCTGACAAATATCTTCATGTCTATGGCCACCCAAACACTTCATTTCTAGCTCTGAGAGGTGATTGTAGCATACACTATATTCGCTTGACTGCAGTATCCAGCAAGATGAAATCTTTGTGTTGCATTCTGCGGAAATAAACAATGCTACATCTAAGACTTGAGCATTTCTTTTGAAGAAGACAAGTAAAGCTGTTTTGCCTGGAGATGTCTCTGAAAAGAATCGATGCATAATTTAATGTCAGAACAAGTTACTTCTGTCATGTGTTTGGTTGGCCTCTATGGTGCAAACAATGTAATGTTAGAGTTTAGCCTGTTTTTTGTAGGCTAAGTCCACCTTAGTTTAAAAAAATATCCTTTTATTACGGTTTTGCATCCAAGCCTGGAAATCATTGCAACCGCTAATAAAGCACCCAGGGCCGTCTTTAAGGAAGGGCAAAAGGGGCAGCTGCCCTGGGCCCCGTCATTGTTGTGGGGCCCAAAACAGCTGCCTCATACTTGCCAACTATCCAGGTTTAAATTCCCTTGTCCCTTGAAGTTTTATTCCTGTGCTGTGTCCTAATATCTGTGTGAAGTGCTGGTACTAATGCTGCCCAGCTGTGTGTGCAAGTGACTCACCTGCAGACCCTGTGTTTACATATAAATAACCGGCATTCATATGTAAATAGCGGCGACAATACTAAGTAAATAGCTGCGGCGGGCGGCATTGATATGTAAATAAAGGAGGCCTTCCTATGTATATCATGCTCCCCTGCTGTGAGGAGGTGATGTGCTGTAACCTCTAGCAACTAATCAGTGAGCCGTAATGTGTGCTGTAACCTCTAGCAACTAGTCAGTAAGCAGTAATGATATGCTGTAACTGCTGGCAACCAATCACAATTGCTGCCTGATCTGATACAGAAAACTGATTTTAGGTCTAGCTGCTATTTATTGTATGTCTCAGAGTAGGTGGAGAGGAAAATTGCATGGGGGGGGGGGGGGGGGGGGGGGGGCAAGACAAATTTTGCCCAGGGCCCAATCTATATTAAAGATGGCCCTGAAAGCACCTCTTCTGCAATGATTGGGAGTCTGCAAACTCTTCTTCCAATCTGAGATCTGAACTAAGGTATGGACCTTCAGTTATGAGAGAAGAGGAAGAACGACTGGACTTCTAATAAGTGAAGTACCACTGCACTGCTCAGAAGGTAAGTCTTCCAAGAGAATGGGACTTGCAGTACTTACACGATATCGACATGAATGATGTGGCTGTTGCGGTTGGAACCAAAAACAGCTGCGCTAAATAAAAAAAAATTAAAAAACAATTGAGGTAGAAGAAGCACCCTACAGTTCTGGTAAGGTGTCTTTCATGTACCTGGCCAATGAGCCCAATGGAGCATAGGAAAGCCTCCCTTACGTTTCTGACTCGCGGCTCCTGGTAGTATGAACAGGTGGCACAGGAGTGCAGATTGGTCCCAGAGCCTGGCGGGTAGTAGCAGAAGAGAGGACTCTGGATCCAGGTGAAGATGGGTTGGAGACCACTGGACAGCAGACAGGCCGGCAGGTACACTGGCGGAAGATGCTGAGCAGGTGCAGAGCAGGCAAATCGGGTCACAGGTAGGGTTTGTAACAGGCAGGCAATGAGGTACAGATGAGCAGATGAGTTCAAAGTCAAAATCAGGCCGAGGTCAGGTACAGGCAGAAGACAAAGGATAATCCAAGGGCAAGCCGGGTAGTCAGGAGATCGTATGTTCAACAGATAACAGGAGTGGGGTCAAAGGGAGCTGCAGATCAGACAGCACCGATCCAAGCTGCACTGTCAATCGCGCACAGGCACGCGCAGGCACACACGCCCGCACACCGGCGTGCACCAGAGCGGCCGGCACTGCGTCCATTATGGGAACTTCTTTGACATAAGGGTGCAATTGCAATTTGTAAACTTGGTCCAAAAACTAAAGAGCCCCATTAAAGCTGTTACTTTCAGATAGATTACAATTCAACATGCTACAGATTTTCTACAGTGTAGAACCACATGGTTGTTTCTGCATGGCACTGTGATGAGCACTGACGGGTACTGTGATGAGCACTGATGGGCACTGTGATGAGCACTGATGGGCACTGTGATGAGCACTGATGGCACACTGATTAGCACTGATGGCACACCAATGAGTACCGATGGGCAATGTGATGAGTGAAAATCCGAAAATTTGGAAATTCTAAATCCCCAAAATTCAAAAATGTGGAAATTCAAAAATTTGGAAATTCGGAAATTATAAAAATTAAAAATCCAAAAATGTGAAAATTCGGAGATTCAGAAATCCAAAAATCTGAAAAATAGGAAAGAAAATCTGAAAATTCGAAAGAATGAAAATCCGAAAATAAGAATGAAAATTCAAAATTCTAAAATAATAACTAACTAATAATAACTAACTATTAAATTATAGGTATTGGAATTTTCTTTCAAATTTGGCTGTTAGTGAATGTAATGAATACGAAATTATTCGAAAGTACGAATTATCCAAAATAACGAATGTCGCAACTAAACGAATGGAATGTAACAAATAATATTAATAAATAATAATAATAAAACGTTTTTATTATTATTAATTCGTTATGTTCCATTTGTTAGTTATTTTTTTCATTTTTTTTGAATTTTCGGGTTTTCAAATTTTCGGGTCTTCGCTCTTATTTTCGGATTTTCGTTCTTTTGAATTTTCAGATTTTTGTTCTTATCTTTGGATTTTCGAATTTCCAAATTTTTGATTTGGAAGTGATGTCACTAGCTTTCAGTAACCACTCCCACTGGCTGCTTTTAGACTCAAAAGGAAGTAGAATTAAAGTAATGTGATGGCATTGGATGCTGCAAAATAAAAGTAGAAAAACTGGGATTTTTTCATTTTGAGACATACTGTAATGCTGAACTTGGCTCGCATTAATGATGGCAAGGGAGAATTTAAGGCTTTAAACTTTAAGGATTGCTTACAGCACATATTGATTCTCAATTCTGAGCAGCTCCTCATAGCACATGATTATTTCCAGCCCTCAGCAACTGCATGCAGCACACAAATTTCAATTTTTCCCACCGATTATAACTTTCCATCTCAGTCCTGGAGGGTTTTGCTATTAGGAATAAATTTTATACTAAAGCACCTACTAATAGGTCCAAAGCCTTGTGGAGCTCTGCACTGCCCCAGTAAACACAATGTTCTCTCTGTAGAGGCCTCACCCAGGTAGTGACATTCTTTTATCATCCTGGTCCATGTCCTTACCACCATACACCGTTCTCTTCAGCAGCGTCCACAGCAATTTCTGTATAGCTTCTGTCCCAGCTCTCTGATTGGATGAAGAACTCACAAGAGATGCTGGCAGCCATATTGGATGTGGGAACCTTTAAACGGAGAACCCACATCACTTTGGCCGGTTTTGGGAGAATGACTGGTCAGGGCCTGGAACCCGCTTGTGAGGGACAGTACATAGCTTAGGGACAAGTACCAGATGGAAAGGGATAGTTCAGGGAGGGCTCCTCCACCACTTCATTGTTATTATTATATATGATTTATATAGTGCCAACAGTTTGCACAGTACTTTACAAAATGAAGACAGATGTTACAGTTACAATACAATTCGGTACAAGAGGAACTAGAGGGCCCTGCACGCTAGAGCTTACAATCTAAAAGGGAGGGTCAAGTGTTACAAACGTTAATAACTTGGGGGATGAGCTGATGGAGAAAAAACAGTGCAGTAGTTAAGCAGGATAGGCTTCTATAACCATATAGCCTCAGAAGATTTTACCCCCTTCCTGACCAGGGCACTTTTTACAGTTTGGCACTGCGCGCTTTAACTGACAATTGCGCGGTCATGCAGCGCTGTCCTTTTTTCCCCCACAAATAGAGCTTTCTTTGGTATGGTATTTGATCACCTCTGCAGTTTTTTTTTTTGCGCTATAAACAAAAAAAGAGCAACGATTTTGAAAAAAAGCTATATTTTTTACTTTTTTCTATAATATATATCCAGAAAAAAGTTTTTAAAAAACAAATTTCAATGTAGGTCAATATATATTCTTCTACATATTTTTGGTTAAAAATAAAAAAGCAATACGCGTATATTGATTCGTTTGCGCAAAAGTTATAGCATCTTCAAACATATTTTTATGGCATTTCAAAAAAATTTTTTTTACTAGTAATGCCGGTGATCCGTGATTTTTAGTGGTACTGCGGCATTACGGTGGACAGATCGAACACTTTTGACACATTTTTGGGACCATTGACATTTATACAGCGATCAGTGATATAAAAATGCACTGATTACTGTGTAAATGTCACTGGTAGGGAAAGTAGGGAAAGGGAACACTAGAGGGCGATCAAGAGGTAAATGTGTGTTCCCTAGATGTGTTCTAACTGTATGGGGATTTAACTGACTGGGGGAGGAGACATATGGGTTGTTCCTACTTAGTAGGAACAACCCATATGTATCTTCTCCCCTGACAGAACAGGGATTTGTTTGTTTACACACACAAATCCCTGTGCTGGTGCTCGTGCCCACTGTGTAAATTTCACTGATAGGGAAGGGGTTAACACTAGGGGGTGATCAAGGGGGGTTAAATGTGTGTTCCCTCAGTGTGTTCTAACTGTATGGGGATAGGACTGAGTAAGAGAGGTGACATATCGTTGTTCCTATTTACTAGGAACAAACAACATGTCTGCTCTCCCCTGACAGCATAGGGATTTGTGTGTTTACACACACAAATCCCCGTGCTGGCACTCGTGCACCCAATCGCACGTGACCGGCGGCGATTGCACCCACCGGCCATGCACATCGGGTCCCCCCACCATGCAGCACATGCGAGTGCCTCCTGTGGTGCGTGCTCTTTCTCTGGCGGCTCTTAAAGGGCCAACGTACCCATACAGGATTTTGCGCACTCGTGCCACTTTGCCGACATATATCGTTGTGAGCCGGTTTGGCAAGTGGTTAAAGTACCATTCAGCTCCAGTTTGTAAATGTTTAACACAGATCCTAATGGGAGTGCTGATTGCCACTTTAAGCAATGCTGCTAGCAGGCTTCAGCACTTCGTGAAGCTTACTGAAAGCCTGCTGAAGCCTTCTACTAGATTTTGATCCATGTGTGGCCACTGACTTTCAGCAGAAGTCAAAGTCAATCTACCGACAGACTTCTTTAGAACAGACCTGTTGGAAAAGAAAACGCATGATCAACGGATGCAGCCAATGACTGCAGGGCTGATCTGTGTATTCTGACAGCGACAGGAATCTCCCCACTGTCAGAATACAGTAGCGTAGTGGAGGATTTCCCCTATCCACACATTTGAGCCCTCTGGCTGCATCGGAAATAATTGAGCCATGTATGGCCAGCTGTAGACTCACTTTCTGTTATATCTTCATAAGATCCTCCCAACAAGACACAGACAGCAAAATTATATATCAGAGGCCTTATACCTTCCTTACACTAGCCAAAAAAAAAAAGTTGAATGTAAGCCTCTAAACATTGCTCACTATATGCTGCATATTATAAATGTCTTAATCCTCCTCCAAGCTAATCATTAAAGCTGAAGTTTAATCTGCTTATATTTTCCCTCTCCTGGTTTCTCCCTTCCCCCTCATCAACCAGTTAATTAATTTTTTTTTTCAATTATATACCTTTTTTAGACACAGTGGTATTATCGCTGGATCTCTGTGCGTCTATATGCAACGTAGGCAGATGGCTAAGGGCAGGGGCTGGCAGGATGCTGTACAGAGCTTCCTGAAAACAACACAGCACCCTGCAGCAGACCGGTTTTTAACCCCTTCAGCCCCGGAAGGATTTGCCCCCTTCCTGACCAGGCCATTTTTTGCGATACGACACTGCGTCATTTTAACTGACAATTGAGCGGTCGCGTGGCGATGTACCCAACAAAATTGACGTCTTTTTTTCCCCACAAATAGAGTTTTCTTTTGGTGGTATTTGATCACCTCTGCGGTTTTGAATTTTTTCGCTATAAACAAAAAAGAGTGCCAATTTTGCAAAAAAAAACACAATATTTTGTAGTTTTTGCTATAATAAATATCGCAATGTAAAAAAAAACAAAAAAAAACAATTTTTGTTCTTCACTTTAGGCCGATATGTATTCTTCTACATATTTTTGGTAAAAAAAATTGCAATAAACGTATATTGATTGGTTTACGCAAAAGTTATAGCGTATACAAAATAGGGGATAGATTTATGTCATTTTTTTTTTTCTAGTAATGGTGGCGATCTGCGGTTTTTATCAGGACTGCGACATTTCGGCGGACACATCGGACACTTTTGACACTATTTTGGGACCATTGGCATTTATTGCGCTCAGAGCTAAAAATAGTCACTGATTGCTGTATAAATGTCACTGGCAGGGGAGTGGTTAACACTAGGGGGCGATTAAGGAATTAACTGTGTCCCCCAGGTGTGTTCTAACTGTAGGGGGTATCTGCTATCTGTACTTAGTAGGAACACACGATCTGTATCCTCTCCCCTGAGAGAACCGGGATTTGTGTGTTTACACACACAGATCCCGGTTCTCCCTCTGTCACGCGCATTGGCTCCGGGGACACGTGGTGGGCGCGTGCGCTCACCTGCTGTGACGTCTTAAAAGGAGCGACACACAGCTACGCATTTTTCTCCCTGGGGACTCAAAGCATTTAGGGGGGTATTAGCCTTGGGGGTATTAGCCTACCAATATGTCTTTGGGATGTAAGAGGAAACCGGAGTAGCCATAGGAAACCCACAAAGGTTCATGGAGAACATGCAAACTCCATGCAGATAAATCTATCAATATGATGATGGGTGGCTGATGTGTGTGGACCAATAAAATCAAGGCTTTTACATGCATTTAAAAAGCATCTGTAAAGCTTTTGGTAAACTTCACCCTTAGGAAGGGCCTTTCTCCTGAATCCTAATGACTCTATTCGATGCTCTTAACCAACTGTAGCACCCTCCTAGTAAGGTGCAAGGATTAGATAGATTTAGTTCTGGCTCACTGTGTTCAGTGGAGCTGTGTTTTTGTTGATAGGTAAATTTAGCTTGTCTCACTGTAACCAGTGTGGCATTAATTGCTGTGTTAGGTAAATTTAGTTGCTCTCACTGTAAGCAGGGCAGCTGCATTTGATTAGTTAGGTCTGCTCAGTGTTTCAGCTGCTGCTGGCTTGACTGTCCCCTCTGTTTTCTGGAAACTAGTAGAATTCTCTGGAGCATACAGTATATTGCCAAAAGTATTGAGACTTCTGTCTGTATAAATATTCTGGGACACAGAGCTGCTGAGTCTTATCCTTGATCGGAGAAGTCCAGACTTTTGACTTGTGCAGCTTCTAATGGACACTGTGAGAAACTCACAGTATGCAGTGAAATTAGAATAAGTACTATAGTACAGAAGAGGAGCCTATACTGTGCAAGACTAAAGATAGGGCTAAAGTTCAGCTTTAAACACCAATATACAATCACCGGACACTTTACTAGGTACACCTTGCTAGTCAGGGCCTTCTTTAAGATGGGGCAAAAGGGGAAGCTGCCCTGGGCCCAATCATTGTTGTGTTCAATTAATGTTAACTTTACTATGTGCAATTTTGTTGGCTCAGCAACTGTTAATATCACTGTTAACATCACAATCTTCTATTGTCCAATTTTGGTGAGATTGTGTGAACTGTAGCCTGAGTTTCCTGTTCTTAGCTGACAGGAGTGGCATCCGGTGTGGTCTTCTGCTGCTGCAGCCCATCTGCTTTGAGGTTCGATGTGTTGTGCGTTCAGAGATGGTATTCTGCATACCTTGGTTGTAGTGAGTGGTTATTTGAGTTAGGCTGCTTTCACACTGAGGCACTTTGCAGGTGCTAAAGTACTAAAAATAATACCTGCAAAGCACCCTGAAACAGCCGCTGCTGTGTCTCCACGTGCGCGGCGTTTGGCACCAATCGGCCTATTTAGGCCTGCTGCTTAGACCGTTCAGGTGCTGCCTGATCAACAGCTCCCCGGTTCCTGTTCCGTTGCCCGTATTCTGCATTCCTGTTTCCAGATCTCCTGACGACCCGGCTCTCCTTGGACACCTCTGACCTCTGCCTGCACCTGACCTCGGCCTGTTTGACCTCGCTCCTGCCAGCTCCTTCTGTACCTCTGCTGTCCGCCTGTTGCCAAACCCTGCCTGAACCCGGACCTGCCTGCTCAGCTCCTGCTCTGTACCCAGTTTGCCTGTGTCCTGCCTACGCACCTGCTGCTGGAAGTTTCCTGCAAGTTCCTGCTCCTGGAGCCATACCACAGGCTCTCTTACCACTCCGCACTCTCAGCCACCTGTTTGCTCTATCAGGGGTTGTAAGTCGGACACGTACGGGAGACCACCCTCTGCCCAAGCGGACTCACCGGTTCGGTAAGTGCTAGTCTGACAATACCTAAATGCATTAAGTTGCTGCCATGTGATTGGCTGATTAGAAATTTGTGTTACCAAGCAATTGAAGAGGTGTACCTAATAAAGTACCCGGTGAGTATAATTGACAATACATAGATTAGTAGTAAAAGTTCACTTTTTCGCCAAAGTTTGTGCCAGTTTGCACTGTGTACAATTTAAATTGCGCTCATTGAGTACAGAATATCCCGTTTTCCGGTTAATAGAATGATGTGAATGCTCAAACAGCTGGTATAATAGTGGCTTTCTACACAGTATAATAGACACTCTACCCATCATATAAGCCTTTTATACTTCATACTAAAACAGATTTTTTTTTTCTGCGCTCTTCTTGGCCGAGCAACAATTCCTTACAGGGAAACCTGGCTGAGAATGTTAATCTTCTGAGCCAAGCACATATTTACTGCTAACAAGTGGATGCTGATGAAAATAAATGTTTCCCATGAATGTGGAAGGAATCCTAGAACTTGCAGACAAATAATCAGCCAAGCCAAATTGTTCAAGGTTATCGGTTCCTGTGCGGCTGATGAAGACTTTATCAAATACAGACTATTAAAGTGCACCTGTACTAGGGTAATACATACAATAATAGGAAGAAGAGGGATTGGGGATAGAGAGACTGTCCTTGCTGCGTTCAGATTATATAGGTTTTAGGGTTTGTTCACACTAGCAGTTGAGGGGCAGTAAAATCCTATGGTTGGGATGGGAAGTAAGCATGAAGTGTCTTTTACTTGCTGCATTAAAGTATTACTAAACCCACAACAGTAAAATCTGTCTATATATGCAGTAAAGCATGCTTGTTATACTCACTGTGGAACCTAAGGGGTTAATCCTCTGCATTGTGTAAAAAAGGCTGCTTGATCCTGTCTTTTCTGATCCTCCCCTGCTTTTACTGTCCCCAATCTATTTGCTGTTGGTACAGAGCCATGGGGGCGCTCTGCACATGCTCAGTTTGGTGTATTGCTAGAGAGTTTTTGAGAGCATGTGATCAGCACAGGGCCAATCAGCAATGTCCAGACAGTGGGTCAGGGGTCCTGCGGCCTCAAAGGACAGTCAGAGTAGAATTAAAACTCCTCCTACAAGCTTTTAGCAGACACCGTTAGAAGTCACAAGACTGCTATACACTGCTGATGAGATATTTAGTAGTTTATATTTAATAAAATAATTGCATTTCCATGTTCTGTGTATTGTGGGAGACCAGATATAGTGAATGCAGAGTCGTGGGTTTGGTAACATTTTAAGTTCTCTTGGCTGACCACTGCATCTACGGTCCTCAACGTCTGGGCAATCTTTAATATTGATTGGACCCTGGGCAAAAATTTTCTTGGCCCCCCCATGCAATTTCACTCTTCACTTGCTCTGAGACATACAATAAATAGCAGCTAGACTTAAAATCAGTTTACTGTATCAGATCAGGCAGCAATTGCGATTGGTTGCCAGACCTTATAGCATATCATTACTGCTTACTGACTGGTTGCTAGAGGTTACAGCATACATTAAGGCTCACTTATTAGTTGCTAGAGGTTACAGCAAATGATTTCTGCTTGTTAATTAGTTGCTAGAGATTACTGTACAGTAATACTGCTCACTGATTGGTTGCTAAAGGTTACAGCACATCATCTCCTCAATGCGGGGGGCATGATATACATATGAATGCCACTTTTATTTCCATATCTATGCCGCCAGCCTCAGCTATTTACTTATGAATGCCGCTACTATTTACATATGAATGCAGCTGCTATTTACATATAAATGCTGATTATTTACATGTAAACACAGGGTCTGAAAGTGAGTCATCTGTACACAACAATAGGGCAGAGCTGGGCAGCACTAGTACCATCAATTCACACTGAGATATCGAGACACAGCACAGGACTAAAACTTCAAGGGACAAGTGAATTTAAACTGGTATAGGTGGCAAGTATGAGACAGCTGCTTTGGGCCCCACAACAATGACAGGGCCCAGGGCAGCTGCCCCTCTTGCCCTGCGTTAAAGACGGCCCTGCTCAACATTGCACGATCAATGGTGTCCTCTGTGTGCTGAGCAGATACTTACCCACCATGCCATATTATCCATGAGATGTGTGGTTGGCCCCAAATTTATTCTGCAGCAGGACAACAGCCCCAAACATACAGCCAATGTCATTAAGAACTATCTTCAGTGTAAAGAAGAGGTTCTGAAAGTGATGGGTTGGCCCCCACAGCCAGCAGCCAGGGCAGCAGTGAATGGCAACCCCTTTGAGTTTTCTTTAGAGAGCAGCCACAGCCCCAATGGAAAAGCCTCTCCATGGCAGCATTTTACAGACAAGGACCCTTGCTCTTTGTGTGGAAGCAGTGGTCTCTCTGCAGAGATCAAATACACCTCCTGCTGTGTCACAACTAGAACTCTCTATAGCTGATGTTATTGCGAGCTAAAGGCCTTACTGCTTCCATGCAGTCCACAAGGGTCCTTCTCTAGAGCATGCTGGCAGGTGACAGGCTTTTCTACTGAGGTTGTGGCTGATTTTTAAATGAAATGAACTGTGAGACGTTAAACACCTTAAGGGGGATGCCAAACAGAGGGTATTGCCATGCACAGCTGCCCCAGACTCTGTGTGTTTTCCATGGTACAGTGTGAGTGTGCTTGTTATACAGGCGACACGTTAGAACTGTGTGCTAAAATATCTTTAGATAATTGCTGTAATGTTTTTATAGCGTCCTGATGAACCAACTTTGCCGAAAAGCGTTGACACATGAGGACCTTTAATTAGCATTGTAATCTGCAAAGCATGTTAATAACTATTGTTGTATGAATACATATGGTTCACTTCATCTAAAAGCACAACTATACTAATGGTTTTGAATAATAATTGTGCATTCATGTATGTTTTCCTTTTTAAGTATGTACAATAAAGTGTCATTATTTTTTTTATAAATGCTATTTACTCTCCATGTTAGGACTATATAGTCTGATTTTTTTTTCTTTTTTTTTTTTTCAATCTAACATATGTTCCATAGAAAGCATGCTGGGCAAGCCATGTCACCCAGGCAAGATTTTGGTGGGTGTGATTGGTTGGTAAATAGGTTTCTGGTGCTGTGATAAAAGCAGGCACGTCTATGTGTACCCCTGTTAATGTCACTGTCAAGGTACTACTTACAGTGAGCCCACAGACGAGCAGGTGACACGGGATCCCCCAGGGCATGGAGTCTAAGGGCCAGCCGGTATTCTGCCAGGGACCCCCTCACAAGGGTTTGGGCTTAGTTGGGTGCTGACCCCAGGTCACGACCCCCAGGTTTACCCTCCTCGCTAGGGAAGTACCAGAAGACACTGTTAGCCAAGGATGGATCTATGGATGAAGCAAAGGAGAGCCGGATAGTGAGCCAAGGTCAGGGTGGGCTGCAGACAATGTAATCAGAACAAGCCGGGTCGGTACAAAAGAGATCAGTTCACGAGAGGTCAGGTAAAACAGGTTACACAAAGGGAGTTCAGAAACAAATGTTGCTCAAGCAAACAGTGGCTGGTTTGAAAGGGATTTAAATAGAGAAGCACACGAGGGGCTGGACAGGAAGTAGCAGGAAGAAATCATATATTTGTCAACAGGTGAGGGGCAGCGACACCCATAGCTGCAGAGTGGACAGAGCTGAACAACAGCTAGTGGAACAACAGGTGCCAGCCGACCTACAGCAGTAAAGGTGAGACACAGATCAGCTCCGCAGCTGATTTGTGACAGTCACCTTTGACCAAACACGTCAAGTGGAGCTACTCACACACAACACTGCGCATGTGCGACCGATGTACGGCCATTTTGGTTAAGGGAGGATTTGTTGACTTGAATTCTTGGAGCACTCATTTGCTGTCCATTGCTGATTGCTGCCTAGGGTCACCTATAGTGGAGATTCAAGCTATTGCCAGTGGATCTGGTTATTGTTCAAGTGCTTTTTGACCACCTGAGTAAGGGTGGTCCCTGGCCTTCTGGTAAGCCTCCAGATTATACCTTGTGTAACTTTTGCTATCCTTGGACTCCGCTTCACTCAGAATGGATAACTGTTGGGACTATTCTTTATGAACACTTTATTTTTTCATTTATCACTAGCTCGCATGTCGAATCGCCGACTGTTGGGCAAAGTTCAATATGAAAATTCTAATTAGACTTCTGCCATTTGCTTGCTCTACATCACATTGGCCACCCTACACATAGACATAAAAAGAGAGAAATGTATCTGCTCTTGGAGTTGTTTTGTCACATGGCGATTTATGTTGTTCACTATTTAATTTATTTTGTTCACTTATGTAATTATGCACAGTGCTGCACATTCTTTTTGTTTAGTATTATATGCCTAGTATCTAGGGTATAGTGTTCAGCTGCTAACACTACAGGTTCAAAGAGCAGATACCTTTCTCTTTTTTATGTCTATGTGTAGGGTGGCCAATGTGATGTAGACCAAGCAAATGGCAAAAGTCTAGTTAGAATTTCATTATTGAACTTTGCCCAACAGTCGGCGATTCGACATGTGAGCTGGTCCCCCGATCTCACACTGTCTGCTCTCAGGACTGCGCGCACACATGGATGTCAAATCGGAAGCAGTCTCTATGCAGCTGCTGCATCCCAATAGACATGAATGGCCTGCACAGGGATGCACGGAACACCTGTTCATCCCTATATGGGCAAACACAGCCCTCGCATAGGCTTACATTGTGGAAGGCCCCATGTAAACAAGGCCTAAAATTCCAATTAGCAGTGGTAGCTACCATAGTTATTTTTCTAACAGTTTTACGGTAAATGTAATACTAATCGTGTTAAATGTTATAATAGCAGGATACAGGTACAAATGTAAAAAGAAAACTAGGTGCTTTCCATACTGAGCCTGCAAAGGAAAACGGACCTCCCAGGAGATTCAAATGTTTCCTTTTACTATGAGGGAATTTACAGCGATAAGGGGAACAAAGTTTTCTATTACCATTCACACTAAAGCATAATATCACATACAGTAAATGATGAACAAAGGTGAAGGTATTTACTGAACACTGAACTTCAGGTATAATAAAATCTGTTATGACCCATTTACAATTGAAGGGGTTCCTAAATGTATGTGAAGTACAGTATGTTGGTGTGCAATTGTGCACAGAAGATTGCAGGGGAACTTAGTATTCACGACTGTGTATGTACCTGGATAGAAAACTGGTTACTGGGGCATGTCCAGAGGGTGGTAATAAATAACTTATCTTCAGAATGGTCTGGAGTTATAACAGGCCTCTGTCCTGGGACCAATCCTGTTAAATCTGTACATAAACAATATAAAGGTTGGGATAAATAGTTCAATCCCATTGTTTCCTGACAATACTAAGCTAGGTAGGGCAATTACTTTGCAACAGAATATAGTAACTCTATAGGAAGACCTTGATAAAATAGAGAGGGAAGTGTCAAGTAATGCACTTGGGGGCTAAAAATATGAATGCATGCTAAACACTAGGGCTAGAACCTCTGGGAGAATCAAGGATGTAAATAGACCTTGGGGTCCTAGTTGATGACATGACAAGGTAGCCAGATACCTTACTACGCCAATCCATACATGTACACCCCTTTTTCACCTTATTCTATAAAAAATGACACGGACACCTGCTGGATGTAAATGGCCTTTCAGGCCTTTATTTAAACAATAAACCAAACTAAACTTTTTTCTTTAAAACTTCTGTAACCATTTTATTTTACCATATATTTTCCTGTAACCAAAACCAGCTCATCAGATAAACAGTTGTTGATCCCTGACGACCCCATTTCTACTTGAGCCTGTAATCCCAACTTTTTATGGCATTCGTCCCCAGCCGCCAACTTGCCTCGGGGACTTACCAATTGACCACAGACCCCCAACTTATTAGCCCGTCAGTCTGGCCAGCCGCCAGACCACCCGGGAGGACTCCATACCCATGATGGGTCCTAACTTTTCCAAAACCTAATTTGGAACAGATAAATTGCATACCAGCCGTCAAGGACCCTACCGCCACTCGTACTCATGGTTACCCCATAGCCAACCAAACCTCCCCATTAAAGGGCGGGCGGGCGGGAACGTTCCTCCTGACCTGCTGCTCCAGACTGCTGACCTTCCTAGACTCACGTGCCTTCACATCAGCTCTACTCCACCCCCTCTTACACCATCCTCCAATCAGGTAAGCCTTGTAACTTTCTTAACCCCTCGTACCATTCCCCTGTGTAAGCCTTGCACCCTGTCATGTATGTCCTACGCTTACGTTGCACTACAGCTACGTACATGTCTTGACAAGGTAGCCAGATACCTTACTACGCCAATCCATACATGTACACCCCTTTTTCACCTTATTCTATAAAAAATGACACGGACACCTGCTGGATGTAAATGGCCTTTCAGGCCTTTATTTAAACAATAAACCAAACTAAACTTTTTTCTTTAAAACTTCTGTAACCATTTTATTTTACCATATATTTTCCTGTAACCAAAACCAGCTCATCAGATAAACAGTTGTTGATCCCTGACGACCCCATTTCTACTTGAGCCTGTAATCCCAACTTTTTATGGCATTCGTCCCCAGCCGCCAACTTGCCTCGGGGACTTACCAATTGACCACAGACCCCCAACTTATTAGCCCGTCAGTCTGGCCAGCCGCCAGACCACCCGGGAGGACTCCATACCCATGATGGGTCCTAACTTTTCCAAAACCTAATTTGGAACAGATAAATTGCATACCAGCCGTCAAGGACCCTACCGCCACAGCAGCACAAGAGTGACACCTCACCCTTGTGCCTGCCGCCACACCTGCAAAGCCCTGCCAATACCATCTTCCAAACCCAAAGCCCACAGGTCAATCCCGACTGGGTTAAGGTGGACACCATCCCCCCGTAAATATCTCCACGTCTCCACTTCCAACTCCCAATGCCTCACCACAATACCACCATTCCGGGCAACAAACCTCCCCACCTCTTTGTTCACCTTTATCCGGGCCTTATTAATCTTCTCACAAGACCGGGCCCCCCTCCAAGACATGCGGGCCACAATATCGGACCACACAATAATCATGTCCGGGAAGGCAGTACGAAGCCTGAGGAAGTCCCACCGTATGTCTTTAATGATGTTGCGCATCGGCCTGACAACCAAGTCATTACCTCCCACATGTAGGACCAGTACGTCAGGTGCCCGATCCAGGCCCGCATATCGATGAACCTCTGGCACCACCCTGTGCCACATCAGTCCCGGGATGCAAATCCATCGAACCCGGCCTTCATCCCTGGACAGTCTGAGTTGCCTGCCGTCCGGCCGTACATCCGCCCGTCTAGCCCCCCAGAACACAAAAGAATGTCCCAAAATCCAAATGAGACATCCCGGCTCTGAAATGACATAACCAAAAATTAACCAACCCAACCCAAACAACCAAAACATATAGTCAACCATACCAAGGAACCGTACTCCTACCCCCTTTTACAAAAGGTGTGGTCGCACACAAAGCCGATACCTCCGAGACTCCCACCTCCCAATTTGCTTAATAACCTCTTCCGGCAATCCCCATCTAGCTGCCTCTGTGGCCGCCCCTATCCGGAAGGAATGAGCAGCATACTCTCCCGGAGACAAACCCCCGCTCCGCAAACACTTCCTCAACACCGCCGTAAATTGGAACCGCGAAAGGCACGAACCGTCTGCATGCATGAATAACACCCCGCCCCGGTCCGGGCGAACCTCCAAATAAACCCTTAAAGTCTCCACCGGACAAAAACTAGGGTCCGTCCCCCGAAACAATGTCACCCGCACCCCTCTACCCAACTGGTCCGTTTTGGACTTCCTGACCAAAATTACCACTGAAGAAGGGGTCCAGTAAACGTCACCCCTCCCCAAACCTCCCGGAGCTGTTTTTGATGGCGACACCAATTCTCCTATCCGAAACGCCCCAAAAAATGCCACCAGGAAAGCAGCTCGGAAAAGTATTTGTTCAAAAACCAGAGAACACACTTCCCCGACGTGGCTCAACAAAATACCCAAAACTTCAAAAGAAATCGGGCGCCGCAAATCCCTTTTTGCCGCCCCTTTTCTAAAACCCCTCAACGCCTTTTTAACTAAAAAATCCTTAGTCACATCCGCCAACCCCTTACATTGAAACAAAAAGGCCAAAGCTGACATTTTCTTGCTGACTGCCGAGCCTGACACCCCAGACACATAATTATAACAGATAAAACCCAACACCCACCTCAACAGCTCTGCCGGGCCCTCCGACCCCCCAACCTCACCCAACCAGTTCGACCATTCCCTCCACACTGCATTATAAGCCGCTCGAGTACCTTCACTCAACGACTGCTGAATCAGTCCTCCGATGATTCCAACGCAATCCCCCACATCTCTGGAGGGCACGGGTCCCCGCGTCTGTTTGCATCCGGAGCCAGTCTGCGAAAGTCCTCCCACTGGAAACGAGACAGAGCATCCGCCAACTTATTCTCAATCCCAGGGATATGCACCGCATAAACAAACGCATTAATCCGTAAACAACTGAGCACTAACCTCCTTAACAACCTAACCACTGGGGGGGAGGAGGCCGAAACATTATTTATGGCCACCACCACTCCCATGTTATCACAATGGAAGCACACTTTTTTATCCCGGAGCTTGTCCCCCCACAATTCCACCGCCAGAACTATGGGAAAAAGCTCCAGTAACGCCAGGTTAGTTAAAAACCCCGCCTCCCTCCAAGAGTCCGGCCATGGTTCGGCACTCCATTGCCCCTGGCAATAAGCTCCATAACCCGCCGAACCTGCTGCGTCAGTATACAAAACCAAATCAGCGTTGCTGACCGGTCCCTCCTGCACAATCGCTCTCCCATTAAAATCAACCAGGAACACCCCCCACACACCCAGATCATCCCGCAATTCTCTGGACAACCGCACAAAATGAGTGGGCACCTTCACCCCCGCTGTGGCTGCCGCCAGTCTCCTGCAAAAAATTCTCCCCATAGGCATAATCCTGCAAGCAAAATTCAATTTGCCCAGGAGCGATTGCAATTCCTTCAACCTGAGTTTTCGTTTCCCCCGCGCCGCACCCACCTCCTGCCGCAGCGCCACCACCTTCTCCTCAGGCAACCTACATTCCATGGCCATGGAATCAATCGTGATTCCCAAAAAACACTATCTCCGACCTGAGACCCTCCGTCTTCTCCCTCGCCAAGGGAACCCCAAACCGTTCGGCCAAATGCTGCAACGCCCCCAGCAGTATCCCGCAGCCGCGGGATCCTGGCGGCCCCACACACAGGAAGTCATCCAGGTAATGTATGACCGAGTTGACTCCCGCCGTCTCCCGCACAGCCCATTCAAAAAACGAACTGAACAGCTCAAAAAGTGCACACGAGATAGAACATCCCATGGGCAAGCAGCGATCAACAAAATACGACCCCTGCCAGCAACAACCCAACAAGCGCATACTCCCCGGATGCACCGGCAACAAACGAAACGCCGCCTCCACCTCCGTTTTAGCCAAAAGAGCCCCCCTGCCATACTTTCTCACCCACGCAATCGCTGCATCAAATGATGTATAAGTAACCGCACAAGCTTGCGGGTCAATACCATCATTTACCGAGCCGCCCCTGGGGTAAGACAGGTGGTGAATCATCCTGAATTGCCCCGGTTCCTTCTTCGGAACAACCCCCAAAGGCGAGACCACCAGATCCCCCATCGGAGGGGTAAGAAATGGGCCGGCCATCCGGCCCAACGCCACCTCCTTAGCCAATTTTGCCGACACCACGTGTTCATGCAGTAAAGCCGACTTCAAATTTTTGGCCAGCGGGGGAACCTCCCTCAACGCACTCGGAATCCGAAACCCATCCTTAAAACCAGCCTCCAACAACCCCGCCGCCGCACGATCAGGATACCTACTTAGGAAAGGAAGCATCCTTTCCAGCCTCACCGGCGTCATCCCTTTTTCCAGCGAAGTCTCCAGTACGACCTTTTCCCTGCCTGAAACAACGTGCGAAGGGGTGCCCTCCACTGCATCCCGAACACTCGTGCTTGTAACGACAGGCGTTACCAAACTTGCACGTCCCGTCATTAAATTGCCAGCAGACCCCCTTCTTTTTTGGGGCCAGCGATCCCGCTGAGGCGGCGGCGCCGGCCCCCCCTGGAAAAAACTGTCCCGGGGCCCGGGCCGAAGTCATCAACTTCATCCACAGGCTGATGTCCTTGTGGTCCCACCTAATGGACGGCCGTACCGCTTTGCGTTTACGAAACTGTTCGTCATAACGTAGCCAGGCCAAGCCCCCATACACCCTGTGCGCCTCACTAATGGCCTCTAGGTAACAGAACAATGCCGAACAATGCTCCGGCGCCTTTTCCCCAATCACGCTAGCCAAAATCGCAAATGCTTGCAGCCAATTCGCAAACGTGCGTGGAATAAGCCTATATCTCCTCTTCTCCTCCTCCTCTTTTTTGCTCTCATCTGGCTTGACCCTGTCTAAATTAAATTTCTCCAACGGCAACAACGAGAAGATTTCCACAAACTCGTCCTTCCAAATCTTCTCCCTCACCTCCTTCCTCAAATGCGCACCTAACGGTCCCTCGAAGCACACATAAACTTCGCTCCGCGCCGCATCCGCCAGGCGAATCCTCTCAGCATCCTTGTCTTTGTCCACCGCAGCACCACTCGGTCCCTCGCCGTCCTTCCGCGCCAGCACCTCCTTCTCCGTCTGTGTCTCCGCTGCCACCCCACCCACCGCCAACCCCAGCCCGGAGGGGACAGCCGTCCCAAGCTCTACCCGAGCCGCGGCGGGCGGCCCCACCCATGGATTAATCGGGGCGGGCACCGGCACCGAGTCGCCCTGCAGGCGGCGCAGCAGCTCTTTCAACACCACCAACAACTCACCCCCCCCTTCTGCCCCCCCCACCCCAGCGGCCCCCCCACCCACCCCCGCAAGAAACCCCCCCCACAGACCCCAAGGACTTACCGGGCTGCTGTTGCCTGGAAGGCCCTCCAGCCGCTGACCCCACTGCCGCCGCCGGAGTGCACTCGTCCTCCTGCAGCTCCCCCTCTTCCATGCTGCTGTCTTCTGCAATAGTGCTGACCCTCGGGGACCTCCGCGCCGGCGTGCCAGACGGCCCAGGCCGCTCCCGACCGGTTTCCTGATGCGGTGCATGGCGGCCGCCATGTTGGTTGTTTACTACGACCTCACTTCCGGTCGCGCCGACATCACTTCCGCTGACGTCATCAGCGTGCGCCGCGCCGAGCGCGCGCGCTGCTCCTCCGCTGGCCCTCCCTCCCAGGCACAAAAACATGCCCGGAGGCGTGGCCACCCGACTGCCGCTCTGCATCTTCTAATGGGCCCCCCCCCGAAGCTAAAATGGCGCCCACACGTGGCAGGCCGACGGCCGCCTCTGGGACAAGGCCGGCGCCCGAGGACCCCACTCTCCCCCGTCGAGCGGCCCCCCCGACCGGAGCATTGCCAGGGGGAACCACTGGAACCACCACCGATCGCGCGGTCCTGGAGGTGGCCTGAGGCAGGATCCGGTGAGTGACCCCCCTCCCTCTGGGACTCAGCCGTGGACGGGGATTCCTCCCAGGCCCACCACTAGCTGACCGAGGTGTCTGCTTAGCAGGGGGGCCTGAAGGGGCCCAACTGGGGCTCCCAAGCCGGCGATGAGTACGGGGGGCAATGTCAGGGCTAAGGCGCACAGGGGGCCGAGACCTCCTTGCCCGTGTCGGGGGTACCTGAGCCTGTAATCCCAACTTTTTATGGCATTCGTCCCCAGCCGCCAACTTGCCTCGGGGACTTACCAATTGACCACAGACCCCCAACTTATTAGCCCGTCAGTCTGGCCAGCCGCCAGACCACCCGGGAGGACTCCATACCCATGATGGGTCCTAACTTTTCCAAAACCTAATTTGGAACAGATAAATTGCATACCAGCCGTCAAGGACCCTACCGCCACTCGTACTCATGGTTACCCCATAGCCAACCAAACCTCCCCATTAAAGGGCGGGCGGGCGGGAACGTTCCTCCTGACCTGCTGCTCCAGACTGCTGACCTTCCTAGACTCACGTGCCTTCACATCAGCTCTACTCCACCCCCTCTTACACCATCCTCCAATCAGGTAAGCCTTGTAACTTTCTTAACCCCTCGTACCATTCCCCTGCGTAAGCCTTGCACCCTGTCATGTATGTCCTACGCTTACGTTGCACTACAGCTACGTACATGTCTGACTGAGCAACGGCATGTAACGCCAAGCTGCAGCAAGCAAAGATAGCAGACTATTAGCATGTATTAAAAAGGGGATTTACTCAATGGGTAAAATTATAATTCTACCACTTTACAAAATTTTGGTCCGGTCACATTTCAAGTATGCCGTCCAGTTCTTGTCACCAGTCCTCAGGAAGGATGTGCTGGAACTGGAGAGAGTGAAGAGAATGGCATCAAAACTAACAAGGGGACTGTAGGATCTCAGTTATGAGGAACAATTACAGACAGGGCCGTTTTTAAGGCAGGGCAAAAGGATTCAGCTGCCCTGGACCCTGTCATTGTTGTGGGTCCCAAAGCAGCTGCCTCATACTTGCCAACTATCCCAGTTTAAATTCCCTTATCCTTTAAAATTTTAGTCCTGTGCTGTGTCCCAATATCTCAGTGTGAAGTGCTGCTACTAATGCTGACCAGCTCTGCCCTATTGTTGTGTACAGATGACTCACCTGCAGACCCTGTGTTTACGTGTAAATTACCAGCATTCATATGTAAATAGCGTCATTATTCATATGTAAATAGCAGTGGCCGGCGGCATTGATATGTATATCATGCCCCCCCAAGGTCATATACACAGTAATCTTTAGCAACCAATCAACAAGCAGAAAGCATGTGCTGTAAGCTCTAGTAACTAATCAGTGAATCATAATGTGTGCTGTAACCTCTAACAACCAGTCAGTGAGCGGTAATGATACACTGTAACCTCTGGCAACCAATTGCAATAGCTGCCTGATCTGATTAAGTAAACTGATTTTGAGTCTAGCTGCTATTTATTATATGTCTCAGAGCAGGTGGAGAGCAAAGCTGCATGGGGGGGCCCCAAGAAAAGTTTTGCCCAGGGTCCAATCAATATTAAAGACGGCCCTGATTACAGAGATTACATTTACTCTCCTTGGAAAAGAGATGGTTAAGATATGATAGTGATATACAAATATTCCAACAATGATTGATTCCAACATTGGGAGGAAACACTATTCACTCTCAGTTCACTCAAGAAGACACGTGGCCACTCCATGAAGTTGTATAAGAAGCAGTTCAACCTTAAACTGGTTTTATACCTATTCTGATGGCTTTTATGTAAATGGGCAATTGCAGGGTTTAAAACGAGTTATGCTATATGAAAGTCTCCTTACCTGCTTGCCTTTCCTGTATTCTGTATATTTTTCGCTTCTGACATCACCTGCTCATGCGCCTTATTTCCTATTTTTCCAGCAAGCAGAGACCCTGCCGGAAAAATGCAGGGTCTATGCCGGGGCTGTGTCATTTCCGAATGTCGACGCCAGCCCTGGCACCACACGAGACTTGATTGTACTTGCATATCACTGTTACTGTGCATGCGCAGGATTAAGTCGGAAGAAGAGAGCGGCGACGAAGAAGAAAGCCGGGCTCCTCCGCTAGTAAAAGAGCTAGCAAAAGAGCAGAAGATAGAAGAGGAGTCCAGCGAGAAGACCCCCGAAGAAGGAAGAAGACCCCCGGAGCTGTGCAATAAACTATTTTTAACCCTTGTGTGTTGTGTTTTTTTTACATTTTTTTCACAGGTGAATGGGTAGGGGTACATTGTACCCCATACTCATTCACATAGGATGGGGGGCCGGGATCCGAGGGCCCCTTATTAAAGGGGGCTCCTGGATTCCGATAAGCCCCCGCCTGCAGACCCCGTCAACCAACGGCCAGGGTTGTCGGGAAGAGGCCCTTGTCCTCATCAACATGGGGACAAGGGGCTTTGGAGTGGGGGGGGCCGCGCAGCCCCCGTTCCCAAAAGCATCCCCCATGTTGACGGCACGCGGCCTGGTACGGCTCAGGAGGGGCGCTCGCTCATCCCCACTCCCTTTCCTGACCGGCCGGGTTGCTTGCTCAGATAAGGGTCTGATATGGTCCTGGGGGGGGGACCCCCACACCGTTTCGGCGTAGGGCTTCCCCTTTAACTCCATACCAGGTGACGGGGCCAGCGATGCTTCCTTCGCTGGTCCCGGCTACCTGGAGCCATGCTCAAAATGAACAGACTTTCCTCCGTGTGTGTGGGCAAATCTGTTCATTTCAAAAGTACAGAGGATAATCCGGCACTTACGCCCCCTTCCTGCCCAGGCCAATGTTCGGCTTTCAGCGCTGTCGCAATTTCAATGACAATTGCGCGGTCATGCTACGCTGTACCCAAACTATATTTTTATAATTTTCTTCCCACAAATAGAGTTTTCTTTTGGTGGTATTTGATCACCTCTTCGGTTTTTATTTTTTGCGCAAAAAAAAAAAGAGCAGAAATTTTGAAAAAAAAACTATTTTTTCTTTGTTTCTGTTACTTTTTTTGTAAATAAGTTAGTTTTTTTCTTCAATGATGGGCATTGATGAGGCGGCACTGATGGGCACCGATGAGGTGGCACCAATGAGGTGGTACTGATGAGGTGTCACTGACGTGCACTGAAGCCGTGTGGCCCCCCCTTCCCCAAAGCATCCCCCATGTTGACGGCACGCGGCCTGGTACGGCTCAGGAGGGGCGCTTGCTCGTCCCCACCCCCTTTCCTGATCCGCCGGGTTGCTTGCTCAGATAAGGGTCTGATATGGACCTGGGGGGGGACCCCCACGCCGTTTTTTCGGCGTAGGGCTTCCCCTTTAACTCCATACCAGGTGACGGGGCCAGCGACGCTTCCTTCGCTGGTCCCGGCTACCTGGAGCCATGCTCAAAATGAACAGACTTTCCTCCGTGTGTGTGGGCAAGTCTGTTCATTTCAAAAGTACGGAGGATAATCCGGCAGACTACGTCCGCCGGAAAAGTCAAAAGTTTGTAGATATCACCTCTGTAACATCTCTAAAATTCGCCCCTTTTTAACAAATGAAACCACCAAGCTCCTCATTCACTCCCTTGTTATATCTCGCCTTGACTATTGCAACTCCCTTCTCATTGGCCTGCCTCTCCATACGCTATCTCCTCTTCAGTCTATCATGAATGCTGCTGCCAGACTTATCCACCTTACAAACCGCTCAGTGTCTGCCAACCCTCTCCTCCAATCCCTACACTGGCTCCCAATCACCCAGCGAATTCAATTCAAAATACTAACCGCAACATACAAAGCCATTCACAACTCTGCCCCGAGCTACATCACCAATCTTGTCTCCAAATATCACCCAAATCGTCCCCTCCGTTCTTCTCAAGACCTCCTACTCTCAAGCTCTCTCGTCTCCTCCTCCCATGCTCATCTCCTGGATTTCTCCAGAGCCTCTCCAATCCTCTGGAACTCGCTACCTCCACTGGTCCGGCTATCCCCTACTCTTGCTACCTTCAGGCGATCCCTGAAAACTCATCTATTCAGGGAGGCCTATCATGTCTCCAACTAATCTCCTATCACTTCCATCAGCTCATTCCCAACAGTTATAACCTTTTGTACCACCTGCCCCACCCTATTAGATTGTAAGCTCTTCTGAGCAGGGCCCTCTTAATCCTCTTGTATTTTATTGTATTGTAACTGTATTGTCTCCTTTTTATATTGTAAAGCGCTGTGTAAATTGCTGCCGCTATATAAATCCTGAATAATAATAATAGTGTGTGGGCAGGTCCGCTCGTTGGGACAGTCCGGTGGACTTTACGGCGGGTTGCCTGCCAGACTAATTCTGCTGGATAGTCTGATCGTGTGTACGCAGCATGACTAATGATTTGAACAGGGGAAAATGTATCTCTCTCTCTCCGGAGTCCATACCTCTCCTAATGCAAGAAAGGACTTTGCTCGCTTTGGAAACCGCAGCTTGGCATTGCATGTTATTATTAAAGAGGGAGTTCACTTGAAAAAAAAATATTAAAAGCCAGCAGCTACAAATACTACAGCTGCTGATTTTTAATAAATGGACACTTACCTTTCCTGGAGTCCAGCGATGTCGACAGCCAAGGCCGATCAATCGATCGGCTCTCGGCTGCTGCCACCGCCATTCTCTGTAAGGGAATCAGGAAGTGAAGAGTTGCGGCTTCCCTTCCTAGTTCCCTACTGCGCATGCGCAAGTCTCTGGGGCCTGTGTGTGTCCCAGCAGACAATGCGGCAGGGCAGGAAGAGGCATAGACTCCCGTGGGAGTCTATGCCCATAAGTGGGTGCAAATACCTGTCTTAGACAGGTATCTGCACCCCCCTGAAAGGTGCCAACTGTGGCACTGGAGGGGGGGAGGGTTCCGATCAGCGGAAGTTCCACTTTAGGGTGGAACGCCGCTTTAGGCCGGGTTCACACCGCTGCGATGCGGGAACGCCGCGAATCCGGGGCGTTTTCCCGCATCGCACACCTCCCGCCGGCAGTTCACACTGCCCTATGCGGACGGCTGGGAGTGTCAATGTTATGTTAATGACACCCCCAGATCCGTCCGCATATCGCAGTGCGATCTGCCGACTCGCACAGGAATCGGATCGCATGGTGTGAACCCCCATGCGATCCGATTCTGTTGCGGACCAAAAAAAGGGTCCCGTGCGAGTTTGCTGCGGGAGCGCTGCGAATTCAGCCATACTATCTGTATGGCTGAACTCGCATCGCTACGGAGATCGGATGTGATTTGCGGTGCGAATCACATCCGGATCTCCCCCCGCAGCAGTGTGAACCCAGCCTTAAGCTTATGATCTACCAAAACCCCCAGATTCTTCTCCACTACGGATTCCCCTAGTTGTACTCCCCCTAGTATGTATGATGCATGCATATTCTTAGCTCCCAAGTGCATAACTTTACATTTATCAACATTAAACCTCATCTGCAACATAATCAGACAGTGCATTGCGGTCGGTTTGTAAATTGGAGACATCCTGTAAGGACGTTATTCCACTTCATAGCTTGGTGTCATCTGCAAAGACTGAAATGGTACTTTTAATCCCAGACCCAATATCATTTATAAAGGTATTAAAAAGTAAGGGTCCCAACACTGAACCTTGGAGTACCTTAAATAAGCTAAATACATTCCAGGTGCATCAAAACAGATGTGCAAAGACATATGCCCTGTACACACGGTCGGACTTTCAGCTCAGATTTTTTCAGACGGATTTTGGCCCAAACTTGTCTAGCATACACACGGTTGCACAAAATTGTCGGAAAATCCAATCGTTCTGAACGCGGTGACGTAGAACAAATACGACGGGACTATAAATGGGCCAGTAGCCAATAGCTTTCATCTCATAATTTATTCTGAGCATGCGTGGCACTTTGTCCGTCAGAATTGTCTACACACGATCAGAATTTAAACGATTGGATTTTGTTGTTGGAAAATTTTAGATCCAGCTCTCAAACTTTGTGTGTCAGAAATTCCGACAGAAAAAGTCATATGGAGCCCACACACGATCGGATTTTCCGACAACACGATCCGATCGCATATTTTCCCGGCGGCAGAAGTCTGACCATGTGTACAGGGCATTAGGCTTTTGCAATGTACTTTAGCTATGTTTTTCTGTATCTGTGGAAACATCCACATTTAGCAGTCTAGGTTTTTGCTGCAATAATAAGTTAGTTAAGACGGTTTAATAATTTACAGGTTTTTCTACCAATGTTTGGTAATAAACTGTCTGGGAAAACTGATAATGGTGATTGTTTATAACTGTAAATAGTGGGTCAGTGCACTCAAAGCTGATGTGTCAGGGTAGATTTAGACTTGCGTCTAAATCTCACTTGCCTCTGAAGCCCAATCCGTGCTGAGATCACACTCCAGAGACTATTGACAAGCAGCGAAGAAGCGATGCCACGCCTCCTCACCACCAGTTTTCACCTCATTTGTACTGACAATCAAGCCGCAACTGCATGCATTGCACGTTTGTGGTGCTTCCCCATTGACTTACATGTGTAGCGCTCGGTGGGCTTGCAGACATGTCAGGTTAACTCTGCTACAGCTGCGAAGCATCATGGCTTCGGCAAAAAAAGTATTTGTCTGCTGCCTATTACCGCTTAAGGGGGAGGGGGAAACTAGCATGGGGCAAAAATGTGGCTCAACTATATATTTTTGCTGCATGCACTCCGCCGCTAGTCTAAATGAGGCCTAAGTGTTTGGCAAAATGCTGGAAGGTTAAATGACGTTCTTGTATTGGTCATATTTCTGTCCTGAGTTTCTGGGTCTGCACTCCTACTGTGCCCAATATGAGGGGTTCCAACTCTCTCCCCTGAAATTAATTGCTGTTTTAATTCTTTTTGTTATGGAGAATGTAACAGGAGTATTGATGAGCTGGGGATGATCTGAACTGGGTTTGTTCTGAGCCTGGATGTTAGTTGTCATTGCCATGTCATGGCAAATAAGCTGCAGGCAGAAGATTCCCTGCCCCTTTAAGGGCACACATACCAAAAGGGACAATAGTCGTGACATAATTGACCCAATATGGCCACATTAGGTGAAGGCCATAGACCCAATATGGTTGGTCACATGGCCATATTAAGTCAATGACATTGACCTAATATGGCCATGTGTCCAGATTAGGTCAATGATATCGCATGCATTAGGGTGGGAAATCTCCTACCCATCGTTTGTTGGTCCAGTAATGACAGGAAGGACCAAATCCAAACCTGAACCCAATCTCATCACTAAACTGGAAGATCTGGAACACACAAAGGTGGAAAGAAACTATTAAATCTCCCAGTTGGACAGGATCAGGGTTAGAAATAATGAAGGGGAGATCTTGCTGATGGACTATCCAAGACATTGGGTCTGGCTCTACCCACCAGGCTCAAGCAATAATTAAAAGTGTTCCTTGCATGAAGGTAAAAAAACCTTCTGTGTGCTGCTCCCCCCTACAGACCCTTCCTTATACTCACCTGAGCCCCCCACGGAAGCCTTGGCTGTCCTTGGTCTTTCTCTCCTCATTAGGCTCACTCTGATGTCAATCACAGCAAGTAAGGCAATGAGGAGAGAGCAGGGTGGGGGGGGGGGGGCACTTGTCGAGCTGTGGCTGTGTGTGTTTTATGGACACATAGAGCGGGGCTCGGGAGTGAGCACACATCATTGCCCACATAGCAAGTGGCATGCTATTGGGGGCACTGGTCAAGAGGAAGCTGGGGGCGCCGGTGGGGGACCTGGGAAGAAGAGGATTGGGGCTGCTCTGTGCAAAACCATTGCACAGAGCAGGTAAGTATGGCATATTTGTTATTTAAAGAAGAAAAAAAAAACCTTTAGAATCACTTCAATTATTACCTTTAAGTGGATTGACCCTTTAAATCTGCTCATGATGTTGCATTGGCTATGACCAAGTGACATGCAGGCAACAATTTTATTAATGTTTCTATTAAGTTGATTATAGAACAAAAATAATTTTACTGCAAAGTTACACATTTTCTTTAGAAAGGTTTCATTAAAATGATATTAAACAGAGAAAGCCTATGCTGAGCCTTGTATGTGGATAACATGTATGTGTATGAGCCCCACAGGCCAACGTGTTTGTAGCTTATAGCACACGCAGCCTGCTGCCTCGATAACAGCCTTCCCTCAGTTCTCTTTCAGATAACTAATTGTATTGTGAAGTATAGAACCTCATTATGAGCTGTTAAACAGATCTGGATGTGTTTCCACTTCTCAACCGCAGACATCAATGATGATTAACAGAGTAAGTTAGCCAAATCCCAGTACTGAATGGGCCCCATTGTGTGCTACTGATTTACACACGGCAACACAATACAAACATGTACTGTGGTTGTATACTTAACAATTATACTGTGTGCTGCAGAGATAATATTATGAGACCTCTATAGAGCGGCAGAACATTAACTCTGAACAAGTTTATAAAATGATTGTGTTTTAATCTAAAGCAAGCAAAACTCAGGTTTCTTTTATGCATCGGCTAGGAAAGTGCCTTATTACAGATCTGCAATTCATTAAAAAAAAATTCTCCTGAAAATGTTGATCGTGCGCATGACATGATTTTGGAAAATCTGGAAATCTCACTCAAAAAAAATTGCTGAGACTCTACAGATATCCAAGTAACATATGGAGTTCATAATTCATGATTATTTGGATATGCACAAGCTTTCAGGCAAGTTGATATAAATGTTTGAATGCTCGAGAGACTGAAAACAGCCATATTCATTTTGCAGCATTTTGAGGAATCAAGAGCTAATTTTTTGGAATGATTAGTGACTGTTGATAAAACATGGCTGTACAACTATGAATTTGAGACCAAACAACAGTCCTTTTATTACAAACGTTTTTATTGGGTGTAAAAAAAATAAACAGAGCAACAGAAGCAGGTACATGACTGCATCAAAGAATAGTACAAAAGAAATACACTTCAGGCGAGTATAGCTGGAACAGCAGCGTACAAGGCACAATGCAGAACATTCAACAGATAGTACACGAATAGCCTAGTCCGTGTGCACCATGTGATGCTTATCAAGTCCATGTAAGATATTAATAAAAGGCAAGTAAAATAAAAAACAAAAACTAAACAGAATAAAGGAACATTGCAATTGCTATTACCGCTGGCTTCTTATTCAAACAGCAAATACGCCACAGCTCCGTCCCTAAGTAGGGGCCAGCCGTGGGAATGGGAGGACAAAACTATCCAGTGTGGCAATCTTGGGATTCATCAGGTCCGTCCGGACTTTAACTCACCTCCTGCGGGGGGTGTTGGAGAGAGGACCCTCCCGTGATACTGGGATATAGCGGCCAATTGGCCCATTTAGCAGTATGAATATGCATGGTGTCCATAATTGTATGATGTATCCGTTCCATGAGACGGATAGCATCCATCCTACCGAGGACCTGTGACCAGGAAGTTATCTGCGAGTGCCAATGAAGCGCAATCGTCCAGTGGATAGCGCAGAACAATGTATTGATCAACCTCTGGGTGGAACGTGGAACCCCTGTTATCGGGGCAAACAATAAACAATGTTCAGGTGTTAAGTTGACAATAGATCCTACAATAGAGGACACTGTGGTGCAAGCCTGATCCCAAATACCCTGGAGCTGAGGACAGCTCCAAAAGGTATGGAGTAAAGAGCCCGACTCCGGGCAACCCCGAAAGCAAAGGTCTGAAACCGTGGCTTAGAATCTGTGGATCTTATCCGGGGTAAGGTACCACCGAGTATGAAGCTTCACCACAGTATCCTTTATAGCCATTGACCTAGAGCATCCATGCATATTCAGGAGCATCTCCCGCCAATCTTCAGATGAAAACTCTGTGGCCAGATCAGTTTCCCACAAACACATAGCCCCAGATTTCACAGGTAGTTGGGATTCGAGAAGGTGTTTATATACTGTAGAGATAATACCCCTGTCTCTGGAGTGTAGATAGCATAAGGATTCAAATTGAGTATTAGAGGTGGCGTGAATGAAGCTATAGTGTGATTGAAAAAAGTGGCGAATCTGAAGAAACTTATAAAATTCCCCTCTAGGTACCTCATGCTGTGTCTGGAGTTGCGAGAAGGAGGTGAAGACACCCCTTCGAACACACAAAGCCCGCAGGGTGACCAAAGATTTTTGAATCCACCATCTAAAGGTGACAGGAGACTCAAACGCAAGGGGGAATCTCCTATCGCCCAGAAACGATGCCAAATTGGGTCTATCGGGTCGCAGCTTAAATTTAATGCGGTACAGTGACCAGAGATAAAGGGAGCTACTGACAATATTGTTAAGGGGGGCTAGGTCCCTCGGCCTCAGACTCTCCTGCCACAGGATGCCTGGGAGAAAATATGGGCGCAGCGATTGAGTCTCAAATTGCAACCATGGTATTCCAGCCGTAGGGGCATGCCACTGAGCCGTTTAGGCCAGCCTGGCGGCTAAGTAATATAGCCATACGTCTGGAAGGCCCAGGCCACCCTGCAGCAGGGGTCGATGTAGTAGGGATCTCCCAAGTCTGGGCCTCTTACCCTGCCAAAGAAAGGCGTTAATATCACGTTGTAACGCGGTAAGGGACTGGCGAGATACATAAATAGGGAGAGCCCTAAAAAAATATAATAGTTTCGGCAAAATCGACATTTTAATAGCCACCACCCTCCCCATTAATGGGATACGGTAGGTCGACCATAGCCTCAGCCACCTCCGAACCATAGTAAAGGCCGGCGGGTAATTGGCACTATAGATTTCTGGCAGGGACGGAGCCAGGTGAACCCCCAGATATTGTAAGGTGCGTTTAGAGAGGGAGAGTCCAAAAAAGGTATGAATGTTAGATATGTCCGCGGGGGTAAAGTTGATAGGAAGGGCAGTACACTTAGCTAGATTGACCCCCAAACCCGAAAGCTTCTGGAAGGAGCGCAACAGTTCAAGAAGATTGGGGAGTGCTATCAGAGGGTTGGGTAAGAACAAAAGGACATCGTCCGCATATAGGCTAATCTTGTACTCCCCTTCCTCTTTCAAGTACCCCCCTATGTTAGGGTCTGTAATAATAGCCCTGTCTAGGGGCTCTAAAGCCAGGGAAAATATTAATGGGGAAAGGGGGCAACCCTGTCGGGTGCCCCTGCCTAAGGGGAAAAATTCTGAAGAGCTACCGGGGAGTTTGATCCTAGTCTGGGGCCTATAATACAATGCCTTGAAACCATTCACAAATTCTCCCATGAACCCAAACCTGGCCAGAACCTGATCCAAGTAAGGCCATAAGACACTGTCAAATGCCTTTTGGATATCCAACCCCAAAATCAGAACTTTGCGTGAGAAAAGGTTCGCGTCCTGAATGATATTTGTCGCCAATCGGATGTTATCGGTGATCTGCCTATTGGGGATAAAACCAGTTTGTTCTGGGCCCACCAGGGTGCTAATAATAGGGGCCAATCTGTTCGCCAAGATCTTTCCTAAAATTTTAATATCATTATTTAAAACCGAGATAGGTCTAAAGTTTTGGGGCAGGGAGTGGTCCTTATGAGGTTTGGGGATCAGAGTCATGTTAGCGCGTAGCATCTCGTCAGGGAGAGTCTGCCCTCGTAACGTCAGATTAAAAAGTCTGGTTAACTTAGGGGCCAGGATCTGGGAAAACTTCTTATAATATGGGGAGGTATAACCATCTGGGCCAGGGGCTGTAGAAGATTTAAGCGTCTTAATAGTGTCTATTACCTCTTGGTCAGTGCAAGGGGCGTTTAATGCGGTCAGTTGTGATTCCAAGAGAGATGGGAGAGGGATAGAATCCAACCAATGACCCATGTTGTTGGGCATGGGTTGCGAGGGGGGGGATAACAGGTCCCGGTAGAAGGAGGAAATTTTTTTTAACACTTCATTAGGGTGAGAGACCATATTACCCGTGCTATTTCTCAATTTGTAGACATAAGCAGGTTGTAGGGACTGGTGCAGTTTGCGAGAGAACATGCCTGAAGCAGTATTGCTGTGTAGTAAAAACCTAGCTTTTGACCAGCGAAGCTACTTCTCCGTGCGCTCCGAGAGGATAGTATCCAATTCGGTTCTTTTTTGATTAATCAGAGGGAGGATATCTGGAGAATGTGTCTGTGTATGGGCCTGGTAAAGGGCCCGGAGATTGCGTGTAAGGGCCTGGATCCTAGCATTGTTTTGTTTCTTCCTAGTGACTGCGATCTCGATTAAGTGGCCCCGAAGAACTGCTTTATGTGCAGTCCAAAGGACCTGGGGGGAAATGTCAGGAGTGTCATTAATAGTAAAGTAGTCTGTTAAGTGGCCCTCAATCAAAGCATAGGTAGCGGGGTCCGACAGTAGGGAGTCATTCATCCTCCAGGAAGCAAGAGAAGGGGAAAGACCTACATGTGAGGTATGGAAGGCCACAACTTGATGATCAGACCAGGGGCAGGGGTGGATAGTGGTGTGTGATGAATTGGCTAACAAAACCGGAGATGCAAAAATGTAATCTAATCTAGCGTAACTATCATGAGGGTGAGAGTAGTGTGTATATTCCTTAACGCCAATGTTCAGGGCCCTCCAGGTGTCAATGAGTTGTAATCTGTCAAATGATTTAGTGAGGAATTTAGGAAACGCCTTGGCGCTATGTGAGGTTTTGCTCCTATCCTCCGCAGGATTAGCTACCAAATTAAAATCTCCCCCCACTATTAGGTGGGGAGAGATGTATCTATCAAGAGTACGTAGGAATAAATGATAGAAGGCGCCCTGTGCCGTATTCAGGGCGTATAAATTAGCTATCGTAACCGCCTTGCCCTGTAACATACCCTGAACAATAAGAAATCTGCTATCCTGGTCTTTAAACACATGAGAAGGTTCAAACTGAACAGCATTACGAACAAAGATTGCCACTCCTCTGGCCCTGGACTCAAAAGTAGTAGCGTAGTGCAGTTTGTATGATTTATCAAAAAATGTAGGGCAGGCCCCCGAGGAAAAATGCGTCTCCTGCAGTAGGATGATATCTGCACCAATGTGCTTATAATAGCGGAAGGCCTTCCTCCGTTTGTGAGGGGAGTTAAAGCCCCTCACATTATGTGAAATAATGCGGAGACCCATGTAAGCCAATTTTTAGTCGCTTTCGCACACATGATCTATAAAGTGAGCTAGATTCCCTATACCAGAGTCCAGTACCAGAGGAGCCCCCAGCAACCAATACCAGGCCTAAATGAGTGTGTATAAGGCCGTCAGGAGATCCATCGCTAATAGGAAATCCATCAACCCCAAGTTTACTCTCCCATAGATAAAAGCCAGTCGTGAAGTCAGCAGAACAAATAAACAAAAAAGCAAAAAGAAAACTTAACACTCTATGGAGTCTGGGTGGAAAATCCAGCCAGACCAGGAACAAATTGTAAATAACGGGCCTTGCGACCCAACTGCCACTTGCTCCACACATGCCCCACAAAAGATGTGGACAGTTAAAAAAAAGAAAAACAAATTGGTGGTGGGTACAGTCCACCCACACAGTGCCCAGAGTCCAGGGACCGGGAACGTGTGGGGAATGGTGTGCAAGTATGGAAGGGGGGGAGCGCTGCTCCAAATGTCAAAGGAGAGGAGACTCAGGAAAAAAAACGCAACAACAAAGTCGCTCCTCTCAGCCTCCGGGGACATGGAGAAGCCAAATGGAAAATGAGCCAAATGGAAAATGAGCCGAGTCCACGTGGGGTATATGGGAATGGGGACTAGATAGGTTTGAAGTAACCCGAAATCAGTCCAAGGATAGCCGTCTTAGTGAATTTTGGACAGGAGTCCGAGATATCAAACATCAGGTAATGGCTGTAGTCTGCAAGAACGTCTGTCCCTCTGAGGTGATGGCGTAGCCCAAATGGGGGATGGACGTGGTGTTGCCGGGTGTCGGGGTGTTTGTTGTCGCTCCAAGAGTCCCAGCTTCACTAAAATTTCTTTGCCTTCCGTGACCGTAGTGGCGATGTGAGTGGAACCATTGTGAGGTACGATCAACTTAAACGGGAAGCCCCAACGGTAACGTATCTGAGCCGTCTGCAGGGTAGAGGTAATGTCCTTCATCCTTCTTCGCTTCTCCAGCGTAGCTGGTGCAATATCAGGGTAGATCTGGACGGAGGCCCCATCCAGTTGAATGCGCGGCGTGTTACGTGAGGCACGAAGGATTTCCTATTTTATGAGAAAGTCTTTAAGGCATAATACGATATCCCTGGGTGGCTTTTCAGGGGGAGGTTTAGGCCTCAGTGCCCGGTGTAGGCGATCACATGTAAAGGCTTCCTTGGGTTGATTTGGAAGCAGGAGTTGAAACAGACGAACGATCGTAGTGGGGAGGTATTTCAGTTAGCTTGCAAACCTGGCCTGTTGGTGGGCCCTGAGGACAGGGTTGATGACCACTGCTCCAGACCCTTTATCAGCTTTGTTGCCCTTATTTGTACTCGCTCCATTTCCAATACATCCTTCCTGAGTACTGGTGCCTATAGGTGTGGCTGGACCAGAGTGTTGTAGATTGGGAGAATTATCAGAGTCTTGTAGAATGGGAGAATTATCGCTTTTTTAAAGCGGGAGTCCACCGGGACTCCGCGTTTTTTTTTTTTTTTTTTAAAAGCCAGCAGCTACAAATACTGCAGCTGCTGACTTTTAAATAGTGACACTTACCTGTCCAGCGCGCCCGCGATGTCGGCACCCGAAGCCGATCGCTCGCTCGGCTGCCGGGTCCCGCCGCCATCTTGGGTATGGGAATCAGGAAATGGAGCCTTTCGGCTTCATTTCCCGGTTCCCTACTGCGCATGCGCGAGCCGCGCGGACGCAATCCGGACGGTCCCCGCTGCCTCTGGGAGCTGTGTGTTTCCCAGCAGGCAGCGGGGCACTTGCTGAAGGGGGCGGGCGCTTGCGGAACGGGGCGTAACGTACGCCCCGTTCCGCAGAGAGCTAGCCCGGAAGTGGGTGCAGTTACCTGGATTATCCAGGTAACTGCACCCCCCTCCCCCCTGAAAGGTGCCGATTGTGGCGCCGGAGGGGGGGGGATTCCGATGAGCGGAGGTCCATTTTAGGGTGGACCTCCGCTTTAATGCATGCCAATATTTGCTTGTTTGCTTTGTTAGCAGAAGCCATTGCATGCCATTGCTGAGCCTATCATCTACTAGATGCCCAGGTCCTTTTCCATCCTAGATTCCCCCAGAGGTTCTCCCCTAGTGTATCTATTGCATTCATATTTTTGAAACTCATTGCATTCATATTTTTGAAACTCAAATGCATTATTTTACAATTTTCTACATTAAACCTCCCCAATAATTCGTTCAGATCTTCTTGCAAGACTTCCACATCCTGCAAAGAAGTTATTTCCCTGCTTAGTTTAGTATCATCCGCAAATACAGAGATTGAACTGTTTACCCCATCCTCCAGGTCGTTTATAAATAAACTAAGGAGGATGGGTCCCAGCACAGAATCCTGTGGGACCCCACTACCCACTGCTGACCATTCCGAGTACTCCCCATTTATCACCACCCTCTGAACTTGCCCTTGTAGCCAGGTTTCAATCCATTTATTCACCCTATGGTCCATGCCAACGGACCTTATTTTGTACAGTAAACGTTTATGGGGAAATGCTTTTGCAAAATCCAAATACACTACATCTACCTTTATCTAGTTGGCAACTTACTTCCCCACAGAAGGTTAATAGATTGGTTTGGCAAGAACAATTCTTCATGAATCCATGCTGATTACTGCTAATGATACTGTTTTCATTACTAAACTCTTGTATTTAGTCCCTTATCATCCCCTCCAAGAGCTTACATACTATTGATGTTAGGCTAACTGCTCTGTAATTCCCAGGGATGTATTTTGGGCCCTTTTTAATTGGTGCTACATTGGCTTTTCTCCAATCTGCTAGTACCATTCCAGTCAGTAGAATGTCAGTAAAAATTAGGAACAATGCTCTGGCAATTACTTGACTGAGTTCCCTAAGTACCCTCGGGTGCAAGCCATCTGGTCCTGGGGATTTATTAATGTTACGTTTCCCAAGTCTAATTCTAATTCTGTCTTCTGTTAGCCATGAGTTTGCTTCCTGTGATGTATCATGAGTATAAGCATTGCAGTTTTGGTTACTAAAGCCCTCCAGATTCCCTTGTGAAGACTGAGGAGAAGAATAAATAATACCTTCGCCATCTCCCCATCCTTTGTAACCAGATGTCCTTCCTCATTCTTTATGGGGCCAATATGGTCTGTCCTCCCTTTTTTTACTGTTTACATACTTAAAGAATTTCTTGTGATTTTTTTTTTGCTCTCCCCCGCTGTCTGTCTTTCGTGTTTTATCTTAGCTGCCCTAATTGCATGCTTACATATTTATTGCATTCTTTATAAAGTCTGAATGCTTATCCCTCTAACCTTGTATTTTTTGAAGGCCTTCTCCTTTGCTTTTATATGCATTTTATATTGGAGTTAAGCCATCCAGGACTGTTTGCTCTTTTAAATGTATTACCTAATGGGATGCACTGGCTAATGCCCTTATTTAATATGCTCTTAAAGAAAACCCATCTCTCCTCCGTGTTCTTTGTTCCTAAGATTTTATCCCAATTTATGCCTTCTAACAAGGTACATAGTTTAGGGAAGTTGGCTCTTTTGAAATTCAGTGTCTTTGTATTCCCCTTATGTTTCCTATTTGTGTGATTTATACTGAAGCCAATTGACCTGTGATCGCTGTTTCCTAAATTGCCCTGTATTTCCACATCCGTGATCAGGTCTGTATTGTTGGTAATTAGTAGGTCTAGTAATGCTTTACTTGGTGCGTCTACCATCTGACCCATGAAATTGTCCTGCAAGAAATTTAGAAACTGGCGAGCCTTAGATGAATGCGTGGTTCCCTGCGTCCAGTCTATGTCTGGATAATTAAAATCCCCCATTATGATGACACTTCCCATCCTAGCTGCTAATCCAAATTGTGATAGGAGGTCCATCTGTCAGAAACCATGAACCAGACCGAGACAGAAGCACAATAAAATCAAACTTGTTTATTAACAAAAATAAAAAGGTAAATAGAGTGGATGTCGCTCAGGAGATGGTTGGGGCTGACGGGGTGCACTCGCATACGCCACTGTGGCATAACCCCCAATTGGGGGAGCTTAGATCGTTACCAGGAGTACGGCAATGGGCCTCTAGGGGGGTGCTATATTTACACCAGGTGGTCTCCCCGCTGGGAGTCCGCAGTTTTCCAGTACTACAAGCGGAATTTAGACTCCCCTCGCACATGACTTTTTGTTATGCACAACTCTCGCACGCCCTCCGAGCCCAGTTTGTGGACGGGTTCCCTAGTACTCAAGAAATGCCCCTTGTGGGGGTTATAGTAGGGGAGGACCCCGCCAAGCTTATTTCAAATATATACACCTTACTTACAGTGGTGTGAAAAAGTGTTTGCCCCCTTCCTCATTTCCTGTTCCTTTGCATGTTTGTCACACTTAAGTGTTTCGGAACATCAAACCAATTTAAACAATAGTCAAGGACAACACAAGTAAACACAAAATGCAATTTGTAAATGAAGGTGTTTATTATTAAAGGTGAAAAAAAATCCAAACCATCATGGCCCTGTGTGAAAAAGTGTTTGCCCCCCTTGTTAAAACATACTATAACTGTGGTTGTCCACACCTGAGTTCAATTTCTCTAGCCACACCCAGGCCTGATTATTGCCACACCTGTTCACAATCAAGGCATCACTTAAATAGGAGCTGCTTGACACAGTAAGGTCCACCAGAAGATCCTTAAAAGCTACACATCATGCCGAGACCCAAAGAAATTCAGGAACAATTGAGAAAGAAAGTAATTGAGATCTATCAGTCTGGAAAGGGTTATAAAGCCATTTCCAAAGCTTTAGGAATCCAGCGAACCACAGTGAGAGCCATTATCCACAAATGGCAAAGACATGGAACAGTGGTGAACCTTCCCAGGAGTGGCCGGCCGCCCAAAATTACCCCAAGAGCGCAGCGACGACTCATCCAAGAGGTCACAAAAGACCCCACAACAACGTCCAAGGAACTGCAGGCCTCACTTGCCTCAGTTAAGGTCAGCGTTCATGCCTCCACCATCAGGAAAAGACTGGGCAAAAATGGCCTGCATGGCAGAGTTCCAAGGAGAAAACCACTGCTGAGCAAAAAGAACATCAAAGCTCGTCTCAATTTCTCCACAACACATCTTGATGATCCCCAAGACTTTTGGGACAACATTCTGTGGACCGATGAGACAAAAGTGGAACTCTTTGGAAGGTGTGTGTCCAAGTATATCTGGCATAGAAGGAACACTGCATTTCATAAAAAGAACATTATACCAACAGTAAAATATGGTGGTGGTAGTGTGATGGTCTGGGGCTGTTTTGCTGCTTCAGGACCTGGAAGACTTGCTGTGATAAAAGGAACTATGAATTCTGCTGTCTACCAAGAGATCCTGAAGGAGAATGTCCGACCATCTGTTTGTGTACTCAAGCTGAAACGAACTTGGGTTCTGCAGCAGGACAATGATCCTAAACACACCAGCAAGTCCACCACCGAATGGCTGAAGAAAAACAAAATGAAGACTTTGGAGTGGCCTAGCAAAAGTCCTGACCTGAATCCTATTGAGATGTTGTGGTATGACCTTAAAAAGGCCGTTCATGCTCGAAAACCCTCTAATGTAACTGAATTAGGACAATTCTGCAAAGATGAGTGGGCCAAAATTCCTCCAGGACGCTGTAAAAGCCTCATTGCACGTTATCGCAAATGCTTGGTTGCAGTTGTTGCTGCTAAGGGTGGCCCAACCAGTTATTAGGTTTAGGGGGCAATCACTTTTTCACACAGGGCCATGATGGTTTGGATTTTTTTTCACCTTTAATAATAAACACCTTCATTTACAAATTGCATTTTGTGTTTACTTGTGTTGTCCTTGACTATTGTTTAAATTGGTTTGATGTTCCGAAACACTTAAGTGTGACAAACATGCAAAGGAACAGGAAATGAGGAAGGGGGCAAACACTTTTTCACACCACTGTAGATCGCGCACGGTAACTGGGATTGCGGAGGTAGCTAAACATAGGTGGGAGGTGGATGTGGGCCCATTAGACACTGAAGACTGGGAGGACATCCTCACCAATGTTGGACTGGTTTCCCCTAGACTGTCTGACCGGCTAACCCAACTCTATATTATACACAAGGCTTACCTCACCCCACTAAGACTGAGCAAGTTCCGCACGGCATATGACCCAGGGTGTCCGCGTTGTGGGAATCACCCGTGCACATTTATCATCTACTATTGGGCCTGCCCGGACGTTCAAGCCTTTTGGTTGCAAGTCATCCGCTTTCTGCATGACCACATGGGTTCTCCGTTACAGGCTGACCCCAAACTTTGCCTACTAGGCCTTCTTCCTGACGCTCAGACCAACCGCTGTCATGCTGCCTTTCTACACGAGACCCTGTTCAGTGCTAGAAAGCTGATCGCTAAGCTGTGGTTACGCACAGTACCACTCACAGTTAGAGCGTGGATACTTGAGGTGAATCTGTCACTGCCTTTGAAGAAGGTCATATATGCGCATAGGGGCTGCCCCAATAAATATAATCGGATATGGGATAGGTGGCTTGCCAATCCAGACACATGTGTGGAGCCTGATTAATGTTGTACGGTAGGCACCCTGCTTACAATTGAAATCTAGAAATTATGTGGGCTCTACGTTCCCAGTCTATTGGCGAAACTGACCGGTGGGTGGTGGGTGGGTTGGTGGGGTGGTTTTTGAAGAGAGTTTGACCAACGTAGCTGTAAAGTTTCTCGTTGCTATGTATGACATCTGTATCTGTACACTGATAGCCATGTTACTTTTAAATGTTTTGTATGCTGTATGACTTGCTGATCTTGTCCACCAATAAACTTGTTGTTTTTTGAAAGAAAAAAAGGTAAATAGAGTAAGCGTAGTCAAAGCATAGCCAGAGTTCAGTAACCGGATCGGGTAATCAGACAGGCCAGAAGTCAGGGATCCAAGTGGAACAGCAAGCAGGTAAAGGAGCCAGAAGGGGATGTCAGCAAAGCCAGTCTTTAAACAGGTACGCAGGACATGGTTTCTTGTGATGTGACCAAGGCGAAGGCAGAGATGAAGTGAGCTGGACAGCTTTAAGTAGGCAGGTCAGACGAGCAGGATCAGGAACAGCTGGTAACTGTGGAGAGAGATGAGAGCTGGCAATTAGTCGACAGCTGAGCGGCCAGCTCAGAGAAAGAAGGGCTGAGCCAGCCCTGACACCGTCTCCGTCTCCTCCCTCAGGTTAGGGGGCCTATAGCATACTCCCAGTATTATTTTCCCCTCAACTTCATCCCCTTGAAGCTCTACCCATAAGGATTCCATCTCCTCCCTAGCTCCCTTAGTGATGTAATCTCTCACATTCACTTGTACATTATTCTTGATATATTAGACATACCCATCCCCCTTTTTACCCTCTCTATCCCTGCGATAAAGGGAATACCCTGGAATGGTTTGCCAGCCAATCATGAGAGCTGTTGAACCAGGTCTCTGAAATTCCCACAAAATCCAAATCCTCCTCGTACAACAGTATCTCTAGTGCACCCATCTTGCCCACCAGGCTCCTGGCATTGGTGAACGTGGCACGTAGTTTAGACCGGTCACATACCATCCTCTTATTGGGTGCTCCGAGATTGCAACTAGGACCTACCATTGATGCCCCCAATATTACCCTCTGTAATATGTTCCGCGCTGACTATCTCTACTTCTGGACCCCCCCCCCCCATCACCTAGTTTAAAAAACTCGGGTTCTCGTACATTATCAAACAGGCATGTGATAAAGTAAGTAAACTTGTTGCCTTTTAAAACAGGCAAACGTTACATCTCCTTTCAAACAGTGCCTACATACAGATATCAATGATGTTCTTGAACAAATAAGACATAACATTGACATGGTGTATTCATTCCCATAATTTAGTAAAATTGCAGATTTGTCATAAAGAAGAAGTAAGTACACCCTTGGATCTAGAAGTTTGGAGAAACTTCTAGAAATTAGTGGGCGGAGGCCAGGAGGGCTGATATGCATACTTGAGGGAACTTGGCCAATCCCCAGGCAGAATGTTCTGGCAGGGTGGGTTGAGTCAGCCCTTAAATATGGTGGATGCTGGCCAGCAAGGGAGTGGAGTGGATGATGGAGTGCTGAGGAATCTGTCGGTGGCCTAGGAGGGGCCCCTGGGTCTGGGGGTGCTCTTCCTCCAGGCTGGGCTCGGGCTGGCTGGGGAAGATCCTGAAAGCATTATGATTTGGAAAGGAATCTTGCCTAAGGAACAGCAGAGAGCAAAGAGGACAGAGTGAGTACATCAGCACACTGGGGGATTCAAAAGGAGAGAGACTGCCACATGTAGCAAGCTTTAAGGAGGATAGCGCTGTGCTTAATGCTTCCTATCCCTTGCCCTGGGAGATCTTTGGAGCAGCCCTGTGGGCTAGGGGGGTGAGTAGCCAGGAGGGCTGTTAGTTCTTGCAGGCAGTAGAGCTGGAAGTAGTTCTATAAAGGAGAGGAGATCTTCCTGTATGCAACGTAACAACATATTGTGTTTTTTTTTTCTAAAGGGACTGAGAGCTCCTAGTCCTCAAGGGACTTTTGCTTTTGATCACTAAAGACTGTTGGAGGCTGAGATTTTGTACATAGGAAGGAAGTTTTCCCCATTCATAAAACCAACCAACAAAACCAAGCTCAAAGACTGTTTCTTGTGTCCAGATGCGAATGAAGAATGCTTGTTGCCATGTCTGTACATGAATAGGGAAACCATTTACCAGCAGCTACTGCGGGAGGTAGTGCTATACAGATTAGGTGCCAATGATTAGAGTCTCATTGGAGAGTATACAGGTAGAACCTGCCCAACATAAAGCTCAAATATCTAGGGTTTTGGTGTTCTCTTTTGCCATTGATGTAATGTG